>NC_092150.1:28843780-29031280 GCF_045791955.1 Oncorhynchus clarkii lewisi | reverse complement strand
TGTGGCAAAAGGTCGCAAAGTTCAAGGGGGCCGAATACTTTCGCAAGGCACTGTATATTAGTAACAGGGAAATTCAATTCAAATGTCATGGGAGGCTGGAGTGGGATGACTTAAGCTGAAGGAATTAAAGGACTGTTTTTGTCTTGTTGGTGGATGGGGAGATGAATGAATTGGTTTGTTTGTTTCATTTGAACGCGTAGGCCAATGTGTGTCTCTCTCTCTCTCTCTCTCTCTCTCTCTCTCTCTCTCTCTCTCTCTCTCTCTCTGTCTGTCTGTCTGTCTCTGTCTCTGTCTCTGTCTCTGTCTCTGTCTCTGTCTCTGTGTCTTTGTGTTTGTGTTTGTGTTTGTGTGTGTTTAGATGAGTAAGTAATGTGTTTCCTCCCAGGTTGGTTTGTGTATGCTCAATGAGCTGACCTCTAGTTGTGTGGGTAAGTTGAAGCGCTCGATGTTGGTTTTTAAAAGACCAACATATAACAAGGTCAGTCTCCCAGCAGCCATGCCTAATATGGCTGAGCGGGCTGTCAGTCACGGGGGAGAGTCACTTCATTAGATAGAGAGCAGGGCTGATGGTGTGAGGCTGATTAATTGGTATGAACTTTGACAGGTGTGAAGAGGCCATGTCTGAGGGGCAGAAGGGGGTCTGTACCTGGATATTACTGTGTCATACCTGAGTCAAGCAGAGGAGGATGGAGCCATTTGCTCTGTTTTGATACTGGTTGCTGTGTGTGTGGTTGTGTTTGTGTGCATACGTGTGTGCAGCCCCTTACCAAAAGTAGATAACATGCCTTTTCTGAAAGCCCTGCTATTCAGAGTATTCTCATAAAGCCCTGCTATTCAGAGCATTCTCATTAATCCCTGCTATTCAGAGTATTCTCATAAAGCTCTGTTATTCAGAGTATTCTCATAAAGCCCTGCTATTCAGAGTATTCTCATAAAGCCCTGCTATTCAGAGTATTCTCATAAAGCCCTGCTATTCAGAGTATTCTCATAAAGCCCTGCTATTCAGAGTATTCTCATAAAGCCCTGCTATTCAGAGTATTCTCATAAAGCCCTGCTATTCAGAGTATTCTCAAAAGGCCCTGCTATTCAGAGTATTCTCATAAAGCTCTGCCACACTTTGGGGCTGCATTGTTCACTTAGGGAACTTCTCTCACATAAAAAACTCCATCTTGAATCCTTGGTCTGGTTATCTTGTAATCTAAAAATGGACAGCATTATAGGCCTGGGTAGCTGGGCAGATTAAACCTTCATTCAATTAATTCTGCTCTTTCTTCCTTGCACTCTCTCTCCCTTTCTCTCTTTCTCACTCATTCTCTCTTTCTTGTTTTTCCTCTCTCTTGTCTATGTTTCTCTGAAAGCGATATTCTTGAGTATTGTGTTTATCAGGTGCAATATAGGGCTCAACACACACCACGCCAAGAGAGACACCACAGCACTGCATAAAGAGAGACCTAAGACGTCAACACAGCATGATGATAACTGTGTCCATGTAGGTCTTTTCTAAGTGCCCTCTCCGTCACTCCCAGCACTTTGGGGTTGAACTTTTGAACTGAATGCAGTAGCGTGTTGAAGGGATAGAGTGCTCTTAGTGTGCAAGGATAGAATAAATGTAGAATAAATATATCTCTCGAAGGGCTATTAAATGAAGAACGTCGAACTCTTCCTCTCCGAGTCGGGTTGATGAGCGTGTGTACATGTCTGCGACCTGCGCCTATGTGTGTGTGTTAGAAGGGCAGTGATGACGTGGGCAGCTTGAGAAATGTACACCTCCTGGGTGTGTATCTGTAGGGGCGTGTTGTTCTACCAGGATTAACCGGAATGCCCTGCCTGTGGCGGTTGGGTGTTTTGGTGGAGCAGGTTAGGTCACGTCGCACTGACTATTCAGCCATATTTACAGAGCGAACAGCCTAACAGCCTGCCTGGCTGACATGCCCGGCTGTGCAATCAGTGTATGAGCCTCAACAACACTCAACACAGTGCACTAATCAACAAGGCTATTCCAGACCAAAGTCATCAGTGAACACACACACAAACACTTAACACACAAACACTTGTCTTTAGCCATACCTTACCTTAACAATATCTTATTGAAACTGCGAACGTTCATTTTTATGCAGATGATACTGTTCTTTATTCAAGTAGTAGTAGTTTATCTTTAGCTTTTGAAAATGCCCAAAGAGCATTTAACATCATACAACAGAATCTGTATGATTTGAAGCTGGTTCTAAATTCGGTAAAACAAAATGTATGGTATTTTCAAATGCCAGGCATGTTACAAATCATGTCATCGCTACATTGGCTGGACATACTAAAGAGCAAGTTAAAGTGTACAAATATTTGGGTGTGTGGGTTGATGATAAGCTGAGCTTCACTGTGCATGTAGAGAACTTGATAAGGAAGCTCAAGCTGAAAATAGGATTTTATTACAGGCATAAGGCTTGTTTTTCTTTTGAGGCCAGGAAGGAGCTGGTACGATGTACATTACTGTCGGTTTTAGATTTTAGTGATGTTATATATATGCAGGCCTCAACCACTACCCTGGGAGAACTTGATTCAGTGTATCATGCAGCCCTAAGGTTCATTACCAATCAGAAACGTCTAACACATCATTGTGATCTGTTGTGATCTGATGTTGGCTGGTCGTCATTGACCTTGCGTAGGCTTAAACACTGGTATACACTGATTTATATTGGGTAATATTATCTCTGTTCTTTTTTAGTCAGGTCAGTAAATAAATATCAATTACGGTCCCATTCTGATTTGCTTCTAACAGTACCAAAAATTAGAACAGGTCATGGTAGAAATATTTTTAGTTACGTGGTCCTGGAATTCTCTCCTGAACATTTTTAAATGTGATGATCTAGTTTCGTTAGTGGAGTTTAAACACTTGATCGATGTATATATCATAGAAGAGTGTAATTATCTTCAGGACAGCTGATTTTAGTCAAGATGTTTGTGTTTTCAATGTAATATGTAATTGTTGTACTGTATGTGTGTTGATAGTTTTGTTTAATGTTGTGTTAGTGCAGTACTTCTCAAATAGTGGGGCGCGCCCCCCTGGGGGGGCTCGGAGCGAGGCCAGGGGGAGGGCGCGTGTGCCCCCGGGGAACATGCTTTTTTTGCTGCAGGGAGTAGGGTTTTTTTGCACCGAACAAGAGCACACAGCACAGAGCAGGAGATATGAAGTGCAGATAGCAAACCCTTAACAGACACCATGGAAAAATATTTAACAGGGATGAAAAGAAAGGCAGAGAGAGACGGAGATAATGAGACAAACGTAAGTCTCCCGAAAGCTAAGACGAGGAAATATGACGAAACGTATGTAGCGCTTGGCTTCACTGTGACTACGGTGGGAGACGAGGAGATATGATGAAGCGTATGTAGCGCTTGGCTTCACTGTGACTACGGTGGGAGACGAGGAGATATGACAAAGCGTATGTAGCGCTTGGCTTCACTGTGACTACGGTGGGAGACGAGGAAAGACCGGTATGTTTACTGTGTCTAAAAATGTTGGCAGCGGACAGCATGAAGCCAAATAAATTAAGGCGTCACTTAAAGACATTACACCCCAACCACGCTGATAAGCCACTTGAGTTTTTTTCAGCGAAAATGTGCCGAATATTGCCAACAATCGTCCCGCTTTGTGAACGCTTCTTCAGTAAACCAGCGAGCACTGTTAGCATCCTATAAGGTGGCGTACCAAATTGCTCAGTGCAACAACCCCACTCCATAGCAGAGGAGCTGATACTGCCTGCAGCATTAGACATGGTATCTGTCATGCTGGACGACGCAAGTGCTGCAAAAATAAAAACTATCCCTCTGTCCAATGACACTGTCGCCAGACGTATAAATTACATTGCTAACGGTCTTAAAGAACAGCTGGTAGATAAACTCAAAGACAAACACTTTGCCTTACAGTTCGATGAAGCAACTGACAGCAACAAAGACTCTTTGTTTATCGCTTATGTACGTTTTGACCTGACAAACTCCCTGTGTGAGGATCTACTTTTTTGTAAATATGTCAGAGACAGAGCCACAGCTGAAGAGCTATTCAAAATGCTGGACTGCTTCCTGACTGAGAATGGGCTAAAGTGGGAGAACTGCATTGGTGTTTGCAGTGATGGTGCACAGACCATGGCAGGGATGAGAAAAGGACTTCGGCAACTCATCAAGAAGGCCTGACCTAATTGCTGAGTGGACACACTGTGTTATACACAGAGAAGCACTGGCATCAAGGCACCTTTCCTCTGAATTAAGTGAGGTTATGACTGACATTGTAGGTGTAGTCAATTTTATAAAGACCAGACCACTAAAAACAAGAGTCTTCTCTGCTATCTGTGAGGAGATGGGAGCTGAACATCAAGCTGTGCTGTGTCACAGTGAAGCAAGGTGGCTGTCACGAGGAAAAGTCTTGTCCCAAGTTTTTGAGCTCAGAGAGCAGATAAGAATGTTTTCGGAGCAGGAGCACAAGTATGACCTCACAGAAAAATGTTGTGATGAGAACTTCCTGGCAAAACTGGCCTACCTGAGTGACATATTTGGAAAGCTAAATTAACCAAACCTACAGCTCCAAGGGAAAGATAAACACCTCCCTCAGGTCACAGACAAGATCAGCTCTTTCACTCGAAAGCTTGCAATGTGGGACAGGCGACTTGATGAAGGAAATACTGATTCATTCGAGAACCTGCATGAATTTATTGACACTACTGATTATGATGCCACCTCAGTGATTCCATATATTAAGGAGCATATTTCATCACTGATGGGATTCTTTAAAAAGTACTTCCCTGCAAACAGTTCCCAATATGACTGGGTGAGAGATCCTTTCAATGCACCAGCTCCAACTGGTTTCAGCTCTGCAGAGGAGGACCAGTTCATTGATATGACGTCTGACTCCACATTGAGACTGAGGTTCACATCACAGACACTGAGTGAATTCTGGCTGAGTGTAGAGAGGCAGTATCCACTCTTAGGGCAGAGGACCATGGGCATTCTTCTTCCTTTTGCAACATCTTATCTTTGTGAGACTGGCTTCTCTGCTGTTGCTGCACTGAAGACCAAGTACAGGTCCCAGCTAAACACTGAGCAGGAGCTGAGAGTTGCAGTATCATGCTTCAAACCCCGCTTCGAAAAGCTGTGCTCTGCAAAACATGCTCTTTGTAGCCATTTAATCCTGACTTCCTCATTTTGATTTTAAAAAATCTGCATAAATTGTTTTATTCATTTTTGTTTTATAGGTTTCGTATATTGTGCTCCTGAGTTAATGTTGCTGATCAATTTGAATGTATTATTATTTATTGATTATATTTATATTTGATTATATTTATTTAAATTTCAGGCAAATTGATGCACTTTAAGTCTTTTCTGTTGCAGACTAAAAAACAATGTTAATAAAGTTATTCTTTGTTGTAAGTTGATCTATATTTTTTTATTTTTTATTTTTTTGTTTTCTTTAATGTTAATAAGGATACAATGTTATGCAGAGGTGTACTTATAACAATTTTATAGACAAATGATACTATTTACAGTCGCGGCGGAGAGTTGGGTGGCACGAAATGTTTACTTCTTCCTAGGGGGGGGGCGTAACAGAAAATAATGGAGAAGCACTGTGTTAGTGTATGTAAGTTGTTTTGTCTGAAACGTTGTTCCCCCTGCTGCTATTGGACCAGGTCTCTCTTGGAAAAGAGATGTTATCTCAATGAGAAAAACCTGTATAAATAAAGGTAAAATAAAAATAATTTTAAAAATACCCACCACAACACACTGGCTTATAACTGAAAACAAGTTATTTTCATCCCGAGCAACAATGACCCTTTCATAAACAACTCAATACCATCATCTCATCTGCATGGACCATCCTAAATTCAATGAGAGGCCTGCCTTAAAGAGGTGAGGGGTTTATAAATCTCCTTCATAGTTAATCACATCACAGCATCTCTCATCCATCCAGTAATGGAGGGGACTGGAGGGTCACACCCAATGATGTGCATAAACCCTGGATGGGTGACGGGGCGCTGTATTGAAGCCGCCGTGCAGCCATCTTGGATTGCCTTCATTGTTTGTTTTTTTATAAGTATATTCTATTACATACACCTTAATTAATTATTTAAAATTAAGTTCAACATTTTTTACTAATATTACTGTCCCCACCTCAACAAAGAAATACAAAAATACACTTGATTTTGTCCATGAAACATTTGATTGAAATACTGTAGAATTCCCTTCATTCCTATGGAGGACCGCTCCTTCTGGGGAGTACCAATATGGCGGCCGGTGGCTTCAAATCTTCTAATTGGCCAATACATAGCATTAGCAATCCAGGGTTTATATATACTGTACCACATTGGTCACAACACTGATGAGGGTTCTTCACGCACAAACCCTCTTTCTTTATTCTAACAACCCAGACAGACACAACTCACAGCTACCTAACTAGCACAAAGACCTAATACACAGTACCACTCAATATACAACCATATAACAGTCCCTGTGCTATATATCGCTCCCCATCCACTTTGTTGTCAATATGTCATAACTCACAAGGACAAAGCAACAGGACTGGGAACAGGCTTTTAATCGCCAGCCGCTAACTAGTGAAGTATGATTCATATGTTGTGACTGTCCCTGTTCCTTTGTGTTCCTCTGTGTTCCTGTGTGTTCTCCAGGCGACGTGCCGTCCATTCCTCAGACAGGTTCTGGAGGAGATCTTCCACCCAGACAGACCTGAGTGTCCCGACATAGAACACATGTCTGGAGGCCTCACCGACCTGCTCAAGACTGGCTTCAGTATGTTCATGAAGTTGAGAGACTGAACCAACACACATATACACACACACACACAGAAGAGACACACACACGTGAGAGGTCTAGTTATGAAAGGGTCATATTTGGCTGAGATGTGTTGGATATGGAGATTGGGCCAGAGGTTTATGTAGATTTGGCACAGACGATATGGAGATTTGGGCTTGTGGGTAAGGTATATGCACTACAGACTCCTTTCTGCCAGCAGTCTGACTTCCCCACGTCTGGTATTAGTTAAACTGGTGACTGGCCTGCATAGAGAATTAGACTGGCTGTGCTAACATGGCCTAGTTTCACAGAAATGAAGACCTAAACAGACAGCCAACCAAGAAAGTCCATACCATCAAAGTTCTCTGAACCATACAATCTCTATAGTCATCCTATACACACCCTCCATACAGTAAAACATTGATATAAAACTCACTGAAATTGCCATAAACGACTTTTCTATAAGACCTCTGTACCTTTACAGTATAAGCTTTATCCATAAAACACATGCAGTGTACACCCTCTAGTCTGGAGAGAACATAATGCGCTTTCACTGTCTACCTTACCGTTAAGAGGAGACTTCTCAGAAGTCCACTCTATAGGTGAAGGTGTGCATGTGTAGATCCACTCTAGGTGAAGGTGTGTATGTGTAGATCCACTCTAGGTGAAGGTGCGTATGTGTAGATCCACTCTAGGTGAAGGTGTGTATGTGTAGATCCACTCTAGGTGAAGGTGTGTATGTGTAGATCCACTCTAGGTGAAGGTGTGCATGTGTAGATCCACTCTATAGGTGAAGGTGTGCATGTGTAGATCCACTCTAGGTGAAGGTGCGTATGTGTAGATCCACTCTAGGTGAAGGTGTGTATGTGTAGATCCACTCTAGGTGAAGGTGTGTATGTGTAGATCCACTCTAGGTGAAGGTGTGTATGTGTAGATCCACTCTAGGGGAAGGTGTGTATGTGTAGATCCACTCTAGGTGAAGGTGTGTATGTGTAGATCCACTCTAGGTGAAGGTGTGCATGTGTAGATCCACTCTAGGTGAAGGTGTGTATGTGTAGATCCACTCTAGGTGAAGGTGTGCATGTGTAGATCCACTCTAGGTGAAGGTGTGCATGTGTAGATCCACTCTATAGGTGACGGTGTGTATGTGTAGATCCACTCTAGGTGAAGGTGTGTATGTGTAGATCCACTCTAGGTGAAGGTGTGTATGTGCTGCGTGTTTGATCGCAGAGTTGCTGTGATGTCTTGTTTAGACAGACTGGGAGTCGTACAGACTCCCTGGCTTCAGCAGCCGCACTTTCAATACTGTGCAACTTATTTCTGACTTTTTATCAACTACTTTTCCACTCAACAAAAACAAAAACTGCAGTTTTGACCACTTTTCCCCAACAACTTGGACAAAAACGTGGAGGTTCAATCTTAGTCTGTTTCCCTGCTACTCAAATCTGAAATCAGAACAAGAATAACTTCTACCAATCAAGACGTACAGCTGTTTTAGTAAGCGCATCAACGACTTTTCCTTTCAACTTTTTGAAGCAACTACCATTTCACCACTTTCCCAACAACTTGGACAAAAACATAGGGCATATGAAATCTTAGTCAACTTCTCTGCTTTTCAAATCTGAAATCAGAACAGAGGATCTGAACCAATCAAGAAGTACAGCTGTTTTAGTAACCCCATCCACTACTTTCATTAAGCTTAATTCCCACTGTTTAGTGAACTGCCATGGATCTTCCCTAAACGTCTACATTTAAAACAGGTTGTTTGGATCCTGGATACTGATTGGACAAGCAGCATTCTAAACCATACTGTATTCACAGACACAGGCACACCTATGCCTGCTAACAGTTCCGCCTGCATTATCGCTGCGCCTCTATAAGAATATCATCATTTTTACACTGCTGTCCGAATCATCTGTTGTATTTCTCTCAACTCGCACACATTCCCCCTTGCTTCCAGCCTGGCATTTAGTTTGGTGCAGCGGAGGTTAATATAAGCCTAGTTGTCTGCCTCTCCGAACTCGGAAACAATGTTCTGTACCATAGAGAACAAACGGTGTCCAGACGAGACATCAACTTTTTCTGAGCCAGGTGAAATCACGCATCAATGTCATTATTATGGATATATTCAAGTCAACGACAATAGAAAAACAGTTCAAACAAAGGAAAATGTAGCTAATGTAAGGTGCGATATTTGACGTGACTGAGTTAGCTGAAGTTGGCAACATCAGCACCACGTGTGTTATTTCATAGTTTTGATGTCTTCACTATTATTCTACAATGTAGTAAATAGTAAGCAAATAAAGAAACACTGTGAAGTGAGTAGGTGTGTCCAAGCTTTTGACTTGTACTGGATATGTGACCAATAAAATGTGATTTGATTTCAATTTAATCGCGCATCTGACCAATTGTGCAAGACTTTTGTTCTGGTTTAAGCAATATTACGTATTGCTTAATTATAGCACTGGGGAGCACATTCTGAGAATGAGACAATTAGTAAACAATGTGACTTTTGACACAAATCAGCTACTTTGACCACTTTCCCAACAAGTTAGACAAAAACGTAGAGGGTATGAAATCTTAGTCTACTTCTCTGCTATTCAAATCCGAAATCAGGGAGAAAATGGGGTATACCACCCTGAACACACCTGATCTCGGTAGCTAAGCAGGGTCGGGCCTGGTTAGTACTTGGATGGAGGTCCATCCATCAAGTGCTGTAAGCTAAAAAATATATATCATCTGAAATCAGAGCAGAAATATCTTCTACCAATTAAAGATAGTACAGAATGTAAAGCATGACTGGTTCACTTAACTAAAACAAACAGGGCCAAACTCCAATTATTTGTGTTTATTGGTTTTGGGGGGTTTTGTAACTCAGTCGGGGTCTCAACTTACAATTGAGAGTTAGAATAGTAGAATACACAAGGTGCAAATTTGGTTGTGCATCAGCAGTTTTTCTCGTGAACAGTGAATGTATCAGTATTCACTCAATTAACCATGTCAGCTAACTGTTTTTGACTTGTGAGTTAGTCTAGCCAGTTATCTAAACTTTTAAGTAATCATGTCTGAATACAGACGGGCACATGTCCGGGGGCCCTGACCTCCAGTGGGCCCCCATTGATGAATTTAGTCACTCTCACTCAGATATCATTTACATGTGTAGAATTGTAGGAAATGAGCTTTAAAACTGCAAAAACATCTCTGCCCCATGGCAAAATGAGTATAATTTAATTAAATGTACACACATACTCAGGTACAAACCCTATTGGGGGGGGGACAACCAAATCCCGCTTAGGACCCCCAAAAAGGCTAGAACCAGCCCTGAAAACAAACTTCTTCAACTACCATAAAAATACTTTTAAACAGCTGAAGTAAGTCACACAAGTTTACTTCATGTCAAATTACATTTCTAATTTGGTTGATATTATGTTCGCTTCTCTTTCCTTTCCTTCTCTTCCCTTTCTCTTCTTAACCTTCCCCACCTCCCCTCCCCTCCTCTCACTCCTACAGACGTATCCAACTCTTGGTTGTTGCTAGAGTACAGTGGGTGTGTGTTGCCTGAAGGAGGGCAGGTCTTACCTCTTTAAGGATGCACATGTAGATGTTGTGTTTTTGTCTGCTGTTCTGTGTGTGCTGGTATAGCTAATACACAAATGCATGCACCCGCACACAAAGACTCATACAAATGCGAAATACAAAATGAACACAAAGACCCATACCCATCTGACCTACAACATTGCACACACATGCTCAGTCTCACATCCACACAAATATTTAAACGTAAACACACACACACTCATATATACACGCTACCTACTCTGAGACACATGTTGAGCCAGCCCAGGCAAACAGCCCTGATGCACATGTCAGGCCATGCAGGACCAGTCCCGCCCCCCTGCAGCTTTGATTGCACGGTTATTATTCGAAGACTGCAGATGTGGCCTTGGCGCTGCTTCCCAGCCAGTAGAGCACAGCCATTATCCATAGGCCAACCAATCACACACAGCACGCTCACCAGACCCTCTGACTCACACTCATGTACAAATCCGTGTATGTCTGGAATGAGTGTTGTTTAAAGCCTTCGATTGAATAGTGCATTCTGACCACTGCTTTGGGCAGTGACTCAGACCAGAGAGAGGAGAGACTGAAGGACAGAAGGGGAGGCCCACTGGGCACAGACCTCAGTTTAATGTCTCGTTTTGATTTACATTTGGTTGAGTTGTCAACTATTGTGAATGAAATCAACAAAAAATTGCCATGTCATTTGATTTAAGTAAAGCGTTAGGCATAAAAAAGACGAAATGCCCTCCTTACATTGATAGCTTTTAGCAAATCCCATGAGTTTTCCACTTTGACTCAAAGTCATCACATAGAAATGATGTGGAAAAAAACGTTGATTCAACCAGTTTTTGCACAGGGGGTAGTGACATACAGAGAGACAGAGAGAGGAAGAGAGAGAGTGAGTCAGTTTATGCTGAACTGTAATCTGGCTCCACAGATCAGAGTTTGTCTTCAGAGTTTCAGCTCACCAACCATAACATAACCTTCAATTATGTTATGGTTAGCTTGTTCCGTTCAAATTACATGAGCTAATCCTGTCGTGTTCTTTTCATCCCAATCCCTAACCCCTCTCTAGGTGAGCCGGTCACACCACAGCGACCACGGCCTGCTCTTTCTCTTCCTGGTGGGAGGAGTCACTCCCTCTGAGCTGCGCCTGATCCGCGAGGTAGTCTCCGCCTACAAGCCGGGCACACAGGTGAGAGACCCCGGCCTGCTGCTCTTAACTTATCTGGGAGAGCTTGAGTCTAACAAACAACACAGAGGGAGGGATTGGGGAGAGAGGGAGGGATTGGGGAGAGAGAGGGAGGGGTTGGAGAGAGGGAGGGAGGGAGGGATTGGAGAGAGAGAGGGAGGCATTGGAGAGAGGGAGAGAGGGATTGGAGAGAGGGAGGGGTTGGAGAGAGAGAGGGAGGGGTTGGAGAAAGAGAGGGAGGGATTGGAGAGAGGGAGGGATTGGAGAGAGAGAGGGAGGGATTGGAGAGAGAGAGGGTGGGATTGGTGAGAGGGAGAGAGGGATTGGAGAGAGGGAGGGGTTGGAGAGAGGGAGGGAGGGGTTGGAGAGAGGGACTGAGGCATTGGAGAGAGGGATTGAGGGGTTGGAGAAAGGGAGGGAGGGGTTGGAGAGAGGGAGGGAGGGATTGGAGAGAGGGAGGGAGCGATTGGAGAGAGAGAGGGAAGGATTGGAGAGAGAGAGAGAGGGAGGGATTCGAGAGAGAGAGGTAGGGATTGGAAAGAGAGAGAGAGGGAGGGATTCAAGAGAGAGAGAGAGGGAGGGTGATGTAAATGGATCAAAGGAGAGGAGATGTGAGAGGCCAGGTGCAGACTACGCTGCTGTGGTATTGATGTGTTGTTTAAGCTACAGCTCTCCAGGTTGTGGCTCAGTGTCGTTACATAACACTCTGTGATGGGTTTGTCATCAGAGTCTGAAGGGACATATCAAAAGAGGAACCTGAGCAGAAAATGCAGCGAGAAGCAGGGAGGGGGCGGCCACAAAAATCTGGGTGCTGAGTTGACGATGTTCCTTCATCTGCCCTGGAAGAAAGTCAAGAGTAGCTAGATATTATATAACCCGACACACACACACACACACACACACACACAGACCCATATTCTCAGGTGACAGACAATGGATAGTGCAGCAGTAAAAGCAACTCATGTTATATACTCACGTCATATAGACACGTACAGTAAGTGCAAAGCCATTGTGTGTGTTTGGCTGTTTTGAGTGTGGCAATGCATCTCAACAACATCCTCAACATCAGTGTGTATTGTACATTGTGTGTACATGGTTAGTGAACTGTGAGCCAGTGTACTGTAGTACAGTCTAATCCCTGGCTAGCTGTGCTAATGAAAGGGACGTATAATGGGGTTCAGAGGGGATGAAAGGCCCGAGCAGCATCAAAGCCTGATGAATACATCTCGAATCAGAACAACAGAAGAAAGAGACGCTCTTACTGTGCTGTAGGACCCTCATCCTGAAGCCAGCAGCCCACACACAGTCTGACCTCAGCCCACATACTCTGACCCCAACCCATTCAGACTGCTCCGTCTGTCTGCCTTTAGAGGTGTTCTGATCAGGGCTGGCTTCCAGGAACATAGAGGTCATCTAAGGACTTGGTCATGAATGAACCCAGATTTAAATGCAGTCAGACAATAGTTTTGTTTGAATTAATGATACAGATATGATGTTTTTTTTCAAATCCAGTTCAAAATGAATAGCCTGGATTTGCTTAATGTCTAAACTGAGTCATTGGGTCATATACTGAATGTGGACAGAAGGTGCAATAAATGTCATCTCTATCGAAATCAATTTGCATTATTTTAATTGAGAGATTGTTGCACCTTCCATGTACATTCAGCATCTGCTTATTTTAAGTAGGACGTTTACTCCAGTTGTCTGAACCAATAGTCTGAACACACAGCAACTGTTGTGTTTCTCCTTTGCTGATGTAGCCACTGGCCAGTCTGACTCTCCCTGTCTGTCTGTTCTTGTTCCCAGGTGCTGGTCCTCTCTACCAGACTGTTGAGACCTACAGACGTCCCCGAGCTGCTCTTCACCACCCAAAGACTGGTGCCAGACATTGGTGTGTGAGCACGGAACAAGGACCACACACACACAGACACACAGACACAGACGCACACACAGACACACAGACACACACACACACACACACACACACACACACACACACACACACACACACACACACACACACACACACACACACACACACACACACACACACACACACACGCACACACACACACACACACACACACACACACACACACACACACACACACACACACACACACACACACACACACACACACACACACACACACACTCCACCAACACCTACCACTCTTAGGGTGTGGAGAGGAGAAATGAGAGACTCCAGTGAGATTGTGTGGTTTGGTAATGGACTGGAGTCATGGGTGTGGTGAGCAGAGGTGGAGGTTTATGAATTTGTCTAGAGGAAAAAACAGAGGATCTAATTAGGCTTTTTTCAAAGGCATTCCCAAATGTTTACTTCAGTTGTGTTACGTTAGAGTCCTCTCCCTTTCTTTGTACTACCCAAATCACATTGTAAGGCAACACTTAGGTACTTATGTATTCTCTCATTCCAAACTGTACAGAATGTAAACGTGATCCAATCTGGTGTAATCTGATCTTGAAGCTCAACTCCAAACAGACAGATGACATTCAAATCAAGTTACTTTAATACGTGTTTTGTTGTTTACATTCAATCTGAATACGTTGAATAAATCTTGTATATTTGTGAAACTCATCCATGTGAAATGGAAAGTTCTTGAATGCTAGTTTGTGTGTGTGTGTGTGTGTGTGTGTGTGTGTGTGTGTGTGTGTGTGTGTGTGTGTGTGTGTGTGTGTGTGTGTGTGTGTGTGTGTGTGTGAGAGAGAGAGAGAGAGAGAGAGAGAGTTGTAGGGTTGTTCTGGCTGTGGCACTAACTGAAGTGCTAACAGTCCTATAGTATGTGTGAGCTCATTAGAGGTGAGAGTGTGAAGTAACGTGAGGCGTCCTGGTGTTGAGATGGTGTGTCAACAACCAGCCGTTCAGTAGGCAGAGCAGCGGAAATTAGAGACATGTCTCCATGCACATTACAACCCTGACCTACACCACAAACATACATCAGCCCCTCTGTGACACCACAATAATACTGTTGTGTGGTGGCTGTGATATTTGTTGCCCTGACAATGACATGATCAGTCATGTTGTAATCCTTAAGATCACACAGACACAGCTGTCCTGTCAGTCACACTGCCCACCTTCCTGTGACATCATAGTAAGACAATGGTGGTGCTCTGTTGTAGCTGTCATGTTAAAGGACAATTCCGCCACTTTTGAACCTTATAGTCATGATCTGCAGCACCCAACTAGTGTACCTGTGTGAAAACAGCTTGTTTCTATGATCTCTGGTTAAGATAAAGGTCCTACAAAATGCTTCTCTGTGACAGTGTAGGATCAAAACCTGCAGAAAGTTTAGCCAGTGCTGCCCACAAATCAGTGTTTGAAAATCTGTATATTTCTTTCTACACAATGTAGAAATGCACCGTTTACACGAACACTGGTATTGTGCTGATAGTGAGAATGAACTTGAAAGTTGGTGTAATTGCCCTTTAAAATCAAGGCCTCTAAAGATCTGTATCTATGGATGAGTCAAACAGCCGTCACCCTGGTTTTTGTGCATTCTACACCCACTGCTGTGGTAGAATAGAACATGCCATGGATTCTACTTGATTAAAAGCCTTCCTCCCACTTAGAATGGGGTATATGCTAATTCTGTGGCGCCACAGTCATTGATCAACCATTCTTCTCATGAGGTTCAGAATCTGAATTCTCTGTGGTCTTTTAGGAACAGCCCCTTTGAGGACGAGCCTGGTCTGTTAGTGTTCAAAAATGGCATGGTCTTATCACGCTTCATTGTAAATAGTGTAGACCCTCACACGTCTGTGTGTACCTGGTTCATACCTGCCCCGTATAAAAGTATGTCAGTGTATTTCTCAGACAAGAGGTTGTAGTCGAAGACAAGAGTCGTCATGAATTCAATCATTTTATTTTCAAAAATGTAACAAATAAATATCAGTAAGCCATGTGGCTTTCTTAAAGTGCATCACAGATACCCAACACCCCAGTGTCCAATCTATGCTGCCCAGCAGTGACCCTGCTGTCGTCGCATAGTTCACTACCATGATGTGCAAAATGATGGTTTTGCCTGCAGTACAAGGAATGCACTGGGGAACTGGAGATAATGACAGACGAGAAATGGAACAGTGACAACACAGCGCGCTGACTCAAGTGCTTGACGTGTCTGACAGAGTGTTCTCTCAGCATTGCCAAGCAGAGTGGCAGCCCAAATACAAAACTCAAACTGACACAATAGGTACCAGCTTAAAAAATTAAAAAAACATTCTGTGCAGTGTCCTTCAAGGCTTTTGTTGCCAGGAGAAGATATGAGATTGTGTTCACACTTGATCTGGAGTATCTGGGTTTCATTCAGCGCAAGGACAGCTTCCCCCTTTGTCCCTTCTGGTGGGCTGACATACCAACACCTCCCAGCTGCTGTCTCATAGCAGACCTCAGTGAACAGTCTCAGACAGGACAGGAGTGACGGTGACAAACAGGCAAGGACAGCTTCCCCCTTTGTCCCTTCTGGTGGGCTGACATACCAACACCTCCCAGCTGCTGTCTCATAGCAGACCTCAGTGAACAGTCTCAGACAGGACAGGAGTGACGGTGACAAACAGGCTGACACCGGTCCACCCCACAGGTAATTTCCGCTGTCAGAGTGAACATGGGGTCAGAGTTGAGCCTCCATTTTGTCTCTGCTGCTCATCGTAAGTCAGGCTGCTCCAGCCATATTGAGAAGTCCCAAACAAGGCACAGGAATCTTCTCTGCCCTCTTTTCTCATTTCATTTATTTTCAGTAGCCACTCTGGACCACGTTGTGTAGTAGACGAACCCAAGTCCTTCTCACACAGAGGTGACAGTCCTGACTTTAGCCGACAGGGCCTGCTTGAAGCGCCTCTTCAGGTCCTGCATGTTGGGGGACTTGGGCCTGGGGATAAGGGGTGAGCGTCCCTTCTTCTCAGCCGCGCCGCTGGAGGTGGTGTGGGAGGACAGAGAGGCTGTGGGCTGCTGTTTGGCCATGTGGCAGCACAGCCTGTGGAAGGCCCCATGTACCTGGCTGTAGTCTTCGCTGGCTGACACCTCGTAGAAGGAGCAGCCCAGCGCTGCCGCCAGCAGGGGGCCCTGTTCGGCATCCACCCGCCTCATGTGCAGAAGGTCCGCCTTATTGGCCAGCAGGATGACGGGTGGCACGTTGGCCCTACCCGCTCGGGCCACCAGCTGGTGCAACTGGCCAATCAAATCAAAGCTATGGCGGTCGGTCACAGAGTAGACCAGCACCACGGCATCGGCCCATTGGATGGAGCAGGTCACATGATCAGGGATGCTGAGGCCGTTACCGGTCAGCTGAGGAGAAAAACGAGGAGATCGTGGTTAGAGAACTGTTGCATTGGAACCCATTTGATGAACGTTATATAATCCACCCTAGACAGCTATGGGATTTAAATTGAATCCAGATCAAATATTCCCATCTTTTTATGCAACAGGTCTGTTCTACTGAATGGAGTGCTGTAGTCTAGTCAGCCAGTGGGAGTAACTTAACTCCTCCCCTGCCCCTAGCCTACTCTCTCCTGTGGCTGCTGAGTGAGTGAAGGGGAACTAGGTGAGGTTGATTGAGGAGCCAGGAGTGGGGTATCATTTACCCCTGGCTCAGACATCCACTGAATAGAAATGGGAAATTAGATGGCTAGACTACAAGTCTCTGTACTTCAGTAATAAAAAACCTGCGGGTGTGGACCAAAGCCCAGACCAGGGAGGGAAGAACTCTACACAGAAAGCGCAGACTTCTCATATTCTACTATAGTAATATAACTACTGTAGATACTGATTCGTGGTAGGATTAAATCATGATCTATTCCTAAAACCTCACACCAAAAACCCTACACTGATCAGAGGCTAGCCTAAATAGAAGACTAGCCCAATTGGCGTTGTTTTGTAGGCACTCACAAGCAGACGTCTCGAGCGCTCAATTTGAAGCTGTGGGCGGATTTTGAGTTTGCGTAGCAAAAGGCAGATGGTGAACTTACATCAACACCCGGCGTGTCCTGGACTTGGATGGCTACTTGCTCTCCTCCGTCCACCTGGACCTCTCTTGAATAAAGGTTTCCTGCGTTTCTCTCGTAGTCCCCGATGAAGCGCCTTGTTAGAAATCTTACTACCAGAGCTGGAAGAGAAGACGACCATAACATTAATCAAATGGTCTATGAATTTACAAATACATTTCTCAAATGTAGTTAACATAAACGAACAAGTTCAAACAGTAAAACGAAAAACTGTAGATAAGTCCAACTGATTTTTCAATGTACCTGTTTTGCCAACTCCGCTGCCCCCGATCACTGCTATTTTGATGTTCCCGTTGGACGGGCACTCTGGGGTCGCAAACTCCGCGATGGTTGACATGTTCTGGATCAGACGCATTTTGACTAAATCCTCGTTCAGTTTCCAATATGATGCAAAAATGTTATTCAGCTCTGTCAAACAATGTTTCGTAAAATAGTTTGTAAATACCTAAAGTAAGCCCTTAATAGCAGCTTCAGAAAACCAGAAAATCTCTTGTCGTCTGTTCCTTCCAACCCGGAGCTGACTTTGTGAATACTGCAAGATGTGAAAGCCCGTTGGATTTTATAGTGCCAAAGAAATGGTCGATGCTGATTGGCTAGTGGCAACAGCAGGCTCTCTCGGCACCCTGCCTCCTTTCACGTGGATCCGCGAGCCAAACACAAGGAGAAAAAGACTGCAACCACCAATTGGATTCCACGGAATTGTGGAGAAAAAGTGGCCAAAATAAATAAATAAAAAGAATGCCCCGTGCAACAAACAGGTGGGTCAGTTCTTAACAAAACATAATTTCGTATACATAATAAGCCTTAATAGCTACTGTAGAGGGACTGGGCGCTAGTAATTGACCAGATATATGACATTTTATAATACCCAAAACACGTGAAAAAAATGGTGAATGAGATTATAGTATAAATATTGATCCCCAATAGAAACCAAACCTATCGAAAAAGTTATTTGGGCCTAAGTATAAGAAAAAAAAGAAGAATATAATGACCACGTGCACACAAATGCTATTTGCACATCTGCAAGGAGAATCTAAAACATCGACAGGTAAAGTGTGGGGGGGGTTGACCAGAGTTCTCCCCACTGGAAGCCCGAGGTAGGGGGAGAGGGGGAATCTATCAAATAGCGCACCTTTAAGGTTGTACAGTACTAATGCAATTAGTACAATCAGTCGCACTATGAAATGCTACCAAATAAACTGCAATTCATTCATAATACTGTGAATATATAGTTTCACATACATATTGTTGCATTTTTTTCTGGTTTGTGCGAAATCGGGTCGCCCAGGGAGCCATACAAGCTAGAACTGCCTGCAAGGATCTTCATGTTTATTAATAAAGGCACAGGGTGGAGTTTATGAGTGTGCGGTCTCTATTTCTAAAATATCACAGTACACAGGCTACACAGGAAAGCAGAAAGGTATTTGTTTAACAGGTGTCCTATTTAGAGACGCGTTGACTGTACTTGTCTGTATAAAACATGCACACAAACATCCAGGTCTTTTGTGTCTGACAGTGTGCACGTGCAAAAGTACTGAGAAGATAGCTGTCGTTTCAGTGGCAGCCGTCCCTAGTTGTGTGAATGGAATATAACCAGACCCTTTGTAGACGACTCCATGGAGTATTGTTGTGAAATAGATCCATGCTGTTGGTGGTAGGTAATGGGAGCAGTCAAACAGGCTCTTCACAAGGCCTCAGCACAGGGGGTTGATGTTCTCTAAACGGAACCCCACACATGCCTATCAGACCCCATGCAATCACACGGAGGTGTGAAAGTTGTCTGGCTTACACCTAACTCGAAGTCTTCCTGACTTCAGAGTCTGGAAAGGCTCCATGGTGTTGTAGGAAAGATGCGTCTATAATGACTGGGGCTGTGGTTTTTAACTGATTGGTTCGCCCGTGTCTTTCTCACTCAAATACTAACCTAACGTAGCAGGCTCAAACACCCACATGGACAGCCACACAAAGGCCCGAGCGCCGCCTCCTTCCAATACAACTGTTGGGTTTTCAAATCCAAACAACGAGATGTCGCAGTCCCCTAGGGAGAAGGGAAAAAAGGTTGACAGAACCAATCAAAGCTCAAACCAACTTCTGTGTGAATACTGCACTAACAACAGACTCCTGTCCAGACCAGTGTGTCACAGCTCTCCCTCACCATGTACCACGTGAGTCGCGTCAGCCAGGCTGTGGCTGCCCCCTACCTCCTCAATTATTTACAACCCTCAATTCACAGCAGAGCACTTAAATATTTCCAGAAACAAAGTATACCGAACAAAAATATAAACGCAACATGTAAAGTGTTGGTCCTCATGAGCTGAAATAAAAGATCCCAGAAATGTTCCATTTGCAGTAAAGCTTATTTCTTTCAAAAGGCCTCACAGCCACAAACCATGTGTAACCACGCCAGGCCAGTTCCTCCACATCGGGCTTCTTCACCTGCTGGATCGTCCGAGGGAGTGGGAGTGGTGGGTGCTAGGTGCAGAAGAGTATTTCTGTCTGTAATAAAGCACTTTTGTGGGGAAAAACTCATTCTGATTGGCTGGGCTCCCAAGTGGATGGGCCTATGCCCTCCCAGGCCCACCCATGGCTGCGTCCCTGTCCAGTCATGTGAATTCCATAGATTAGGGCCAAATTATTTTTTTTCAAATTACAGAATTCCTTCTATGAACTGTGATTTTAAATCGTTGAAATTGTTGCATGCTTTGGTTATATTTTTGTTCAGTGTAACTTAAATTCAGTAGCATAATGACTTTAAACATTCACTTTTTTTATTTATTTTTTCCATCTTTGACTTTCTTTTGCTCACTTTGTTTTTGTGTGCTTGCGTGAGCTCTTGTTTATGTCTGCAGCTTGTGCAGCAGCAGGAGTGTAGGTGCCTGTGGTAACAGAGCAGTGTTTCAAAAGAAAGCATTTTGTCAGTCTTTATTGTTTCTACTACAATTACTGCTGTTCAATAACCTACTTCTCTTTTTAACCTATTCCTTTTATTTTCCTCACTTTATTATCTCTCCCACCTTCCCTCCCTCCCTCTCTCCCACCTTCCCTCCCTCTCTCCCTCTCTCCCACCTTCCCTCCCTCCCTCCCTCCCTCTCTCCCACCTTCCCTCCCTCTCTCCCTCTCTCCCACCTTCCCTCCCTCCCTCCCTCTCTCTCTCTCTCACTCTCTCTCTCTCCCTCTCTCGCTCTCTCGTTCTCTCCCTCTCTCAGTCTCTCTCACCCTCTCTAGCGCTCTCACTCTCTCGTACTCTCCCTCTCTCGCTCCCCCCCCCCCCCATCTTTCATCCGCGTTCATGCGTCTGCCTCTTGAGGTATGTTGGCAGCCGGTCGTAGACTGATTATGGTCTGGTATGTCTTTTTTATAAGAGCCCCGATGACAGGCGAGGGCACTCATATATAAAATGAATGCCTAGGATTCATCAGCAGACAGGTCCTTGCTAGCTGCACAGCACAGCATGTCACCAGCCCCCCCCCACAACCCACCTCACCACATCACAAACACCCAGCCCCCAGTGCCTCATAGGATGGGCGTGTGTTTACCATGCCCATAACCAGCTTGTTCAGGAGTGTCCTTTGTACTGGTGAGTGATCTGCAACTTTGCACTGTCACAAAAACGGCTTCGTAATTGTAGCTGCAGGATTTATGCTGGTGATATAGAAATCTCTGCACCCATAACCAAATTGTTTAAGCACGCTGGCCACTGGTCAGCTAATGTTAAGGCAGTCACGAGAGACAGAAGTTGTACGCTGATGGTTTTTGTGACCGTGCCCTGGCTACAGCTACTTTATTATGCCATGATGGTGACACACTCCTCAGCTTCTATCCCCCTCTAATCTGCCCCCATACAGGTGACTAATGCAGTCATGTCAGAGCGGTTCTACAAATGAGCTCAGTGTTCACCTCCATGTCCGAGGTGTTGCGTTAGCAGCTCTAGGTGCCTGTTAGCCTAATGAAGGGCAGGTGATATTCACTCTTTAGCTCCATAAAGACAGATGTCCGATACGCTGTGAGCCTGTCATTCACATAGAGGTTTTAAGGTGTCGGGTCGTCCATCCATATAACATCTCACTGACGGCGAACAGCACGTGTCCCTATTATGATATTCTGTGCATTGACAAAGGTAATTGATTGTGTTTTTCGGAATGTGGGTCATAAACCATTCCATTATTGAGTGTAGGATATTGTGATACATACAACCTGTCAGTAAATCAATTGCTCCTCATACTGATAGTTGTTGTTGTTCCTGTTTTAGAGAGACAATGCATTTCAGTTTATGGTATTGTGTTAAGATCATGAGTGTGAATGAGCTCCCTCAGGTACATAGTGCTGCGTAGTTGTGCATTGGGCTGAAAGTTCATTTTCACTGAGCGAGGGAAAGAGAAACACATCCAAATAAATGTGAATATAAAGAGCAGACAATTAGCCAGAGAGAATAAACAAAGCGTGAGTAGAACAAGGAATCAACTAGGGATAGGGGTGTTACTCACACCGTGGTGACAACAGAAGGCTAGAGGGGACAGAATGGGGGTGGTCTCTAGTTGGGGTGTGGACCCTCAAGGGGACAGGGGGCTTCCATGGAGAAGCAGGGGAGTGGCAGGGTAATTGGGCTTGTGGAGTGGGCAGGGGGAGGGAGTGATGTGGGGGGTATTCTCAGAAGGATGTTTGTTGACACAGAGGTGAAGACTGATTTCCCGTGGTGGGGAATGGAAGTACCCCGCCTTTTACACTCTCCCCAAAGAGGAGAGGAATTCATTAAGGCCATAGACTGGTTCTCAGTACACATATGCAGTGATCTGGTGGACAGGGACAGTCTGACATGACGTCATGCTTTGGGTCACACCTGTTAAAGGAGCACTAGGCAGAAATCGCTCCACCATTTCCTGGTTGCTAAAATTCTAATAGTTTGCCTAATTTCCATTTAAAACAAGCAAGTACAGTGTAGATAATCATTGTACCATGTAAACTGCTGTGAAATATATTTTCCATAACCAAAAATATTGTATTTTCAGCAGTTTGAAGCTGGTGTACAAAACCAAAAGTAAAATACGCAAAAAAAAAACGTAAGAGCAGGAAGCGTAGAAATGGCGCAAATAGAATAGGTATACGGCTTCTTAGACCTGCTTTCAATGAGAATGACAGATCTATAACTCACATTGCTATGTGAATTTGGTCGGGTCGCACAAAACGTTCCATATTGCAGCTTTAAGTCTGGGTGAGGTATGATTTGTGTATCACAATATGGATGTTGGTGATATGCAAATCATCCAATTTCATCTCTCTCATGACAAAGCAGAACATTTTAAAAATGGAAGCTGTGCCACGTAAACTTAGCACTAGCAACACTCATGTAGTCATTTTGGTAATTGTTGAAACTATTGAAGTATATGAAACGCTTCAGTCTGGTTTTAGACCCCATCATAGCACTGAGACTGCACTTGTGAAGGTGGTAAATTACCTTTTAATGGCGTCAGACCAAGGCTCTGCATCTGTCCTCGTGCTCCTAGACCTTAGTGCTGCTTTTGATACTATCAATCACCACACTCTTTTGGAGAGATTAGAAACCAAATTGTCTACATGGACAAGTTCTGGCCTGGTTTAGATCTTATCTGTGGGAAAGATATCAGTTTGTCTCTGTGGATCGTTTGTCCTCTGACAAATCAATTGTAAATTTCGGTGTTCCTCAAGGTTCCATTTTAGGACCACTATTGTTTTCACTATATATTTAACCTCTTGGTGATGTCATTCGGACACATAATGTTAACTTTCACTGCTATGCGGATGACACACAGCTGTACATTTTGATGAAACATGGTGATGCCCCAAAATTGCCCTCCCTGGAAGCATGTGTTTCAGACATAAGTAAGTGGATGGCTGCAAATGTTCTACTTTTAAACTCTGACAAAACAGAGATGCTTGTTCAAGGTCCCGAGAACTTCTGTTGAATCTGATAATTAATCTTGATGGTTGTACAGTCGTCTCACATAAAACTGTGAAGGACCTCGGCGTTACTCTGGACCCTGATCTCTCTTTTGCCGAACATATCAAGACTGTTTCAAGGACAGCTTTTTTCCATCTACGTAACATTGCAAAAATCAGAAACTTTCTGTCCAAAAATGATGCAGAAAAATGTATCCATGCTTTTGTCACTTCTAAGTTAGAACTGCAATGCTCTACTTTCCGGCTACCCGGATAAAGCACTAAATAAACTTCAGTTAGTGCTAAACACGGCTGCTAGAATCTTCACTAGAACCCAAAAAATTGTTCATATTACTCCAGTGCTAGCCTCTCTACACTGGCTTCCTGTCAAGGCAAGGGCTGATTTCAAGGTTTTACTGCTAACTTTCAAAGCATTACATGGGCTTGCTCCTACCTATCTCTCTGATTTGGTCCTGCCGTACATACCTACACGTACGCTACGGTCACAAGACGCAGGCCTCCTTACTGTCCCTAGAATTTCTAAGCAAACAGCTGGAGGCAGGGCTTTCTCCTACAGAGCTCCGTTTTTATGGAATGGTCTGCCTACCCATGTGAGAGACGCAGACACGGTCTCAACCTTTAAGTCTTTATTGAAGACTCATCTCTTCAGTCGATCCTATGATTGAGTGTAGTCTGGCCCAGGAGTGTGAAGGTGAACAGAAAGGCACTGGAGCAATGAACCGCTCTTGCTGTCTCTGCCTGGCCGGTTCCCATCTCTCTACTGGGATTCTCTGCCTCTAACCCTATTACAGGGGCTGAGTCACTGGCTTACTGGTGCTCTTCCATGCCGTCCCTAGGAGGGGTGCGTCAGTTGAGTGTGTTGAGTCACTGACGTGATCTTCCTGTCCGGGTTGGCGCCCCCCTTTGGATTGTGCCATGGCGGAGATCTTTGTGGGCTATACTCGGCCTTGTCTCAGGATGGTAAGTTGGTAGTTGAAGACATCCCTCTTGTGGTGTGGGGGATGTGCTTTGGCAAAGTGGGTGGGGTTATATCCTGCCTGTTTGGCCCTGTCCGGGGGTATCATCGGATGGGCCACAGTGTCTCCTGACCCCTCCTGTCTCAGCCTCCAGTATTTATGCTGCAGTAGTTTATGTGTCGGGGGGCTAGGGTCAGTCTGTTATATCTGGAGTATTTCTCCTGTCATATCCGGTGCCCTGTGTGAATTTAAGCATGCTCTCTCTAATTCTCTCTCTCTTTCTCTCTTTTTCTCTCTTTCTTTCTTTCTTTCTCTCTTTCTTTTTTATTTCTTTATTTCTCTCTCTCGGAGGACCTGAGCCCTAGGACCATACCTCAGGACTACCTGGCCTGATGACTCCTTGCTGTCCCCAGTCCAGCTGGCCGTGCTGCTGCTCCAGTTTCAACTGTTCTGCCTGCGACTATGGAACCCTGACCTGTTCACCGGACGTGCTACCTGTCCCTGTTCTGCTGTTTTCAACTCTCTAGAGACAGCAGGAGTTGTAGAGATACTCTGAAAGATCGGCTATGAAAAGCCAACTGACATTTACTCCTGAGGTGCTGACCTGTTGCACCCTCGACAACTACTGTGATTATTATTATTTGACCCTGCTGGTCATCTATGAACATTTGAACATCTTGGCCATGTTCTGTTATAATCTCCACCCGGCACAGCCAGTAGAGGACTGGCCACCCCTCATAGCCTTGTTCCTCTCTAGGTTTCTTCCTAGGTTCTGGCCTTTCTAGGGAGTTTTTCCTAGCCACCGTGCTATTACACCTGCATTGCTTTCTGTTTCTGGTTCTAGGCTGGGTTTCTGTACAGCACTTTGTGACATCAGCTGATGTAAGAAGGGCTTTATAAATACATTTGATTTGATTTGATATTGTGATATGGATGCCCATACTGCCCAGGCCCTAGACCTAATACATGTAACACCGTCAGTGCCAATGTTTAGGGTAATACCTGTAAGCCTGCCAACGCCTGATATCTGACATCAGTAGGATGTGTGCCATCCTTAATGTTTTTCCCACAAGATTCCTAAGCAAATGCAAAAAGCAAGGGGTATTTGGAAAACAGAAAAAGAAGGGATAGCTCTATTCACGTATTTGTTTATATCTCTCACAAGTGTGTTAGCATTTGCAATGACCAATAGAAATTCTATTGACCTATTTGTCACAGCAGCTCTTCGCCCGGACAAAGGAAGAGAGGTTGTTTATTCTTATTGAAATGTGAAGATTCAAACATGTTGACAATTTGCATAGTCCTGCATGTCAACAAAGAGGCTGGGGGGGCGTGAGGGTGGTGGTGGTGGGGGGGATGAGTGCTGCTATGCTGCTGGGTCTGAATTACAATAGCCCCCTACTCTCAGGAATGTGCCCAAGGCTCTTACAGTGTAAAGTCATTTTATATATATATATGTTTTTTTTGTTTTTTTTATTGGCCCATTCACCTCTTTGGAGGACAATAAATAACTTTGTTTTTACAGCTTTTCATTTTTTGTTACATTTACATTCTACACATATGTTACATACATGGCACTTTTTTTACACAGTAGTTGACAAAATATAGTAATCTGATATACAGTGCTCTCCGTAATGATTGGGACAGGGAAGCATATGTGTATTAAAGTAATCAAATGTTAAGTATTTGGTCCCATATTCATAGCATACAATGACTACATCAAGCTTGTGACTCTACAAATGTGTTGGATGCATTTGCAGTTCGTTTTGGTTGTGTTTCAGATGATTTTGTGCCAAATAGAAAGGAATGATAAATAATGTATTGTGTCATTTTGGAGTCACTTTTATTGTAAATAAGAATAGGATATGTTTCTAAACACTTCGACATTAATGTGGACGCTACCATGATTACGGATAGTCCTGAATGAATCGTGAATAATAATGAGTGAGAAAGTTGCTAACCTCCCCATTATTGTAATGGTGAGAGGTTAGCATGTCTTGGTGAAAAACAGATTTTTCAGTTTTTCACCAAGACATGCTAACCTCTCACCCTTACCATTTTTTTTGGGGGGGGGGGGGGGGGTATGACATTTGCGCGTCGAACTTTCTCACTCATTATTATTCACGATTCATTCAGGTTTACCTGTAATCATGGTAGCATCCACATTAATGCAGAAATGTCAAACTCTATTGGAGAGATGCGACACCATTCTTCCATGAGAAATTGCATAATTTGCTGTTTTGTTGATGAAAAACGCTGTCTCATTCACCACTCGAGAATCTCCCATAAGTGTTCAATTGGGTTGAGATCTGGTGATTTAGACACACACACGATCACACACACACTTTAAACCCCCTATGCTCCTTTGAGACGTGGCATTTATTCATGTATGCCAGGGGAAACCAGGCTTCCCCTAAAAATACACCAAGAAAATAAGAAAAAAACGTATTGTTTTTTCAAATCTTTTGTCTCTCTTGTGTTTCAGTTTCCTTCAATTCGGAAGAGGCTCAATGTACAGTTGAAGTCGGAAGTTTACATACACTTAGGTTGGAGTCATTAAAACTTGTTTTTCAACCACTCCACAAATTTCTTGTTAACAAACTATAGTTTTGGCAAGTCGGTTAGGACATCTACTTTGTGCATGACACAAGTAATTTTTCCAACAATTGTTTACAGACAGATTATTTCACTTGTAATTCACTGTATCACAATTCCAGTGGGTCAGAAGTTTACATACACTAAGTTGACTGTGCCTTTAAACAGCTTGGAAAATTCCATAAAAAGATGTCATGGCTTTAGAAGCTTCTGATAGGCTAATTGACATAATTTGTGTCAATTGGAGGTGTATTTGTGGATGTATTTCAAGGCCTACCTTCAAACTCAGTGCCTCTTTGCTTGACATCATGGGAAAATCAAAAGAAATCAGCCAAGACCTCAGAAAAAAAATTGTAGACCTCCACAAGTCTGGTTCATGACGGCTGGTTCATGCAGCCGTCATACCACTCAGGAAAGAGACGCGTTCTGTCTCCTATAGGTGAACGTACTTTGGTGTGAAAAGTGAAAATCAATCCCAGAACAACAGCAAAGGACCTTGTGAAGATGCTGGAGGAAACAGATACAAAAGTATCTATATCCACAGTAAAACAAGTCCTATATCAACATAACCTGAAGGTCAGCAAGGAAGAAGCCACTGCTCAAATACCGCCATAAAAAAGCCAGACTATGGTTTGCAACTGCACATGGGGACAAAGATATGTACTTTTTGGAGAAATGTCCTCTGGTCTGATGAAATAAAAATAGAACTGACTCAGTTACACCAGCTCTGTCAGGGGGAACGGGACAAAATTCACCCAACTTATTGTGGGATGCTTGTGGAAGGCTACCCGAAACGTTTGACCCAAGTTAATAAAACAATTTCAAATATAAACTGAGTGTATGTAAACTTCTGACCCACTGGGAATGTGATGAAAGAAATAAAAGCCGAAATAAATCGTTCTCTCTACTATTATTCTGACAACCCTGATGTCCTTGCCGTGTCTGAATCCTGGCTCAGGAAGGCCACCAAAAATTCTGAGATTTCCATACCCAACTATAACATTTTCCGTCAAGATAGAACTGCCAAAGGGGGAGGAGTTGCAGTGTACTGCAGAGAGAGCCTGCAAAGTAATGTCATACTTTCCAGGTCCATACCCAAACAGTTCGAACTACTCATTTTGAAAATTACTCTCTCCAGAAATAAGTCTCTCACTGTTGCCGCCTGCTACCGACCCCCCTCAGCTCCCAGGGCAAATGGACACCATTTGTGAATTGATCGCACCCCATCTAGCTTCAGAGTTTGTTCTGTTAGGTGACCTAAACTGGGATATGCTTAACACCTCGGCAGTCCTACAATCTAAGCTAGATGCCCTCAATCTCACACAAATCATCAAGGAACCCACCAGGTACAACCTTAAATCTGTAAACAAGGGCACCCTCATAGACGTCATCCTGACCAACTGGCCCTCCAAATACACCTCTGCTGACTTCAACCAGGATCTCAGCGATCACTGCCTCATTGCCTGTATCCTCTACGGAGCCGCAGTCAAACGACCACTCCTCATCACTGTCAAACGCTCCCTAAAACACTTCTGTGAGCAGGCCTTTCTAATCAACCTAGCCCGGGTATCCTGGAAGGACATTGACCTCATCCCGTCAGTTGAGGATGCCTGGTCATTCTTTAAAAGTAACTTCCTCACCATCTTAGACAAGCATGCTCCGTCCAAAAAATGCAGAACTAAGAACAGATATAGCCCTTGGTTCACTCCAGATTTGACTGCCCTCGAACAGCACAAAATTATCCTGTGGCGGACTGCAATAGCATCGAATAGTCTCCGCGATATGCAACTGTTCAGGGAAGTCAGGAACCAATACACGCAGTCAGTCAGGAAAGCTAAGGCCAGCTTCTTCAGGCAGAAGTTTGCATCCTGTAGCTCCAACTCCAAAAAGTTCTGGGACACTGTGAAGTCCATGGAGAACAAGAGCACCTCCTCCCAGCTGCCCACTGCACTGAGGCTAGGTAACACGGTCACCACCGATAAATCCATGATAATCGAAAACTTCAACAAGCATTTCTCAACAGCTGGCAATGCCTTCCGCCTGGCTACTCCAAACTCAGCCAACAGCTCCCCTCCCCCCCCCCCCCCCCCCCCCCCCCCCCCCCGCAGCTACTCGCCCAAGCCTCTCCAGGTTCTCCTTTACCCAAATCCAGATAGCAGATGTTCTGAAAGAGCTGCAAAACCTGGACCCGTACAAATCAGCTGGGCTTGACAATCTGGACCCTCTATTTCTGAAACTATCCGCCGCCATTGTCGCAACCCCTATAACCAGCCTGTTCAACCTCTCTTTCATATCGTCTGAGATCCCCAAGGATTGGAAAGCTGCCGGGGGAGACACCCTGGACCCAAACTGTTACAGACCTATATCTATCCTGCCCTGCCTATCTAAGGTCTTCGAAAGCCAAGTCAACAAACAGGTCACTGACCATCTCGAATCCCACCGTACCTTCTCCGCTGTGCAATCTGGTTTCCGAGCCGGTCACGGGTGCACCTCAGCCACGCTCAAGGTACTAAACGATATCATAACCGCCATCGATAAAAGACAGTACTGTGCAGCCGTCTTCATCGACCTTGCCAAGGCTTTCGACTCTGTCAATCACCATATTCTTATCGGCAGACTCAGTAGCCTCGGTTTTTCGGATGACTGCCTTGCCTGGTTCACCAATTACTTTGCAGACAGAGTTCAGTGTGTCAAATCGGAGGGCATGCTGTCCGGTCCTCTGGTAGTCTCTATGGGGGTGCCACAGGGTTCAATCCTCGGGCCGACTCTTTTCTCTGTATATATCAATGATGTTGCTCTTGCTGCGGGCGATTCCCTGATCCACCTCTACACAGACGACACCATTCTATATACTTCCGGCCCGTCCTTGGACACTGTGCTATCTAACCTCCAAACGAGCTTCAATGCCATACAACACTCCTTCCGTGGCCTCCAACTGCTCTTAAACGCTAGTAAAACCAAATGCATGCTTTTCAACCGTTCGCTGCCTGCACCCGCACGCCTGACCAGCATCACCACCCTGGATGGTTCCGACCTTGAATATGTGGACATCTATAAGTACCTAGGTGTCTGGCTAGACTGTAAACTCTCCTTCCAGACTCATATCAAACATCTCCAATCGAAAATCAAATCAAGAATCAGCTTTCTATTCCGCAACAAAGCCTCCTTCACTCACGCCGCCAAACTTACCCTAGTAAAACTGACTATCCTACCGATCCTCGACTTCGGCGATGTCATCTACAAAATTGCTTCCAACACTCTACTCAGCAAACTGGATGCAGTTTATCACAGTGCCATCCGTTTTGTCACTAAAGCACCTTATACCACCCACCACTGCGACTTGTATGCTCTAGTCGGCTGGCCCTCGCTACATATTCGTCGCCAGACCCACTGGCTCCAGGTCATCTACAAGTCCATGCTAGGTAAAGCTCTGCCTTATCTCAGTTCACTGGTCACGATGGCAACACCCATCCGTAGCACGCGCTCCAGTAGGTGTATCTCACTGATCATCCCTAAAGCCAACACCTCATTTGGCCGCCTTTCGTTCCTCTGCTGCCTGTGACTGGAACGAATTGCAAAAATCGCTGAAGTTGGAGACTTTTATCTCCCTCACCAACTTCAAACATCTGCTATCTGAGCAGTTAACCGATCGCTGCAGCTGTACATAGTCTATCGTAAATAGCCCACCCATTTTTACCTACCTCATCCCCATACTGTTTTTATTTATTTACTTTTCTGCTCTTTTGCACACCAATATCTCTACCTGTACATTACCATCTGATCATTTATCATTCCAGTGTTATTAATCTGCAAAACTGTAATTATTCACCTACCTCCTACAATGTATATGGACTCCCCTTTTTTTTCTACTGTGTTATTGACTTGTTAATTGTTTACTCCATGTGTAACTCTGTGTTGTCTGTTCACACTGCTATGCTTTATCTTGGCCAGGTCGCAGTTGCAAATGAGAACTTGTTCTCAACCAGCCTACCTGGTTAAATAAAGGTGAAATAAAATAAAAAATAAAAATAAAATTTCACATTCTTAAAATAAAGTGGTGATCCTTACTGACCTAAGACAGGGAATTGTTACTCTGATTAAATGTAAGTAATTGTGAAAAATTGAGTTTAAATGTATTTGGCTAAGGTGTATATAAACTTCCGACTTCAACTGTATCTCAACGGAGACGGAATCCAAGTGAGAGAAACAGTCTACGTCTGTCTCAATATGTGTAGCCTATGTCTCTGATGTTTTCTGGCCCAAAAGTGTATGAAATTGTTGCCGCCCGTAGCATTAAATTCAATAAGAAGGGACGCGAGCGAGCATTTGGCCTCATTTGATTAAAAAAAAATATATATAATAGCCAATCAGCATTGAGCTAAACTGAGTGAGCTCAACTGTGAATGGTCCTGGGTCACTGAAAAAGTGTCAAGGGATGCCAGTTTGGATTTGGCTTCACACCATACACATCACATCAAAAGCAGAATGTCAATGACAGAAAAAAACGTGAATTGTTTCATGTCGTTGTCCTCCGGTGGCTAGCGAGCTAGCTAAAATCATCCCTTTCCTAAATTAGAGTCATAGACCGTTTCATCAACATGAAAGAGAGGAGGATGGCATTGGCTTTCCTCTAAAACATGTTTTTGTACACACACACACACACATGCACGCACACGCACACACATGCACGCACACACACACACACACACACACACATCATATTTAGCTTACATTGATTGGACAAAATTGTTTTTGGTACCTTTTATAGTCACTATTAGACTAAGCAAAGGTGATTTGATGATGTTGAAATAGAAGTTGGTACTGGAATGGTGGAGGCAGCTCCTGTTTTCTTTGCAACTTGTGGTAACTTTCTGTGGTTCTAAATAAATAGTTGTTTAGTTGTCCATGACAATGCTCTTTCCATGACATAGACTGACCAGGTGAATGCAGGTGAAAGCTATGAAAGTCACTTGTTAAATCCACTTCAATCAGTGTAGATGAATGGGAGGAGACACTTTAAAGGATTTTTAAGCCTTGAGACAATTAAAACATGGATTGTGTATGTGTGCCATTCGGATGATGAATGGTCAAGACAAAAGATTTAAGTGCCTTTGAACGGGGTATGGTAGTAGGTACCAGGCACAGCAGTTTGTGTCAAGACCTATAACGCTCAACAGTTTCCCATTGTGTACCAAGAATGGTCCACCAACCAAAGGACATCCAGCCAACTTTACACAACTGTGGGAAGCATTGGAGTCAACATGGGCCATCCTCCCTGTGGAACGCTTTCGACACCTTGTAGAGGTCATGTCCCAACGAACTGAGGCTGTTCTGAGGTCAAAAAGGGGGGCGTGGTTATGATGTTGAACTGATCAGACATGTTTTTAGTTCTCTCCTGCCAATTTCGGCTAAACTTATTTTTTATTATTTTAATCTCTTATTTCAAATCCTCATAACATGAACAGCAATTTTCTTGGATAATTTCAGGGGTATCTACATCCATTATGAATCGACTTAAACATAGTCCTCCTAAAACAAAAAGAACATCTCGCACTGACAACGTGGTCCAGACTAGGCCAGTTAGCCCTGCTAATTCAGCCAGCTCTACTAACCCAGTTAGCCCTGCAAGCTCCTCACACCACAAGTCCGACATGACAACCAACGATGTCGATGACCTAAATCAGAACTAAGGGGTTTTGGAAGCAATCTCTGCCATGAGGGCGGACTTTTCCATCAAACTCGAAGGTGTCCTAACAGGGATTATTGAGGTTAAACTTGACCTTAAAGCCTACTCCACGCGCTTGGACGAAGCAGAGGAACGCATTAGCATGGTGGAAGATACTGTCGTCACTGTCAAAACATGTTGGAGAAACAGGTGGCGGACCTTACTTCAAAACCTAACTCGCTCGAGAACCACCACAGGAGGTCAAATTTGAAACTGGTTAATCTACACGAAAAGTAGAAAATGGTGACGCATTTGCATTTCTCGAGAGATTGTTTTCCAAGGCATTGGGTCCAGACAACTTTCCGGTTCCCCTGCGCATTGAAAGAGCCCATCGGCTTCCGGCTCCTACAAGCACAAGAAACCACCACCTCTCCTCGAGCCCTTCTCATTAAGTTTCTCAACTTTCAAGACAAAATCTGAGTGATGTGGAAAGCCAGGGCTAAGGGCAAGGTGATGTACGGAGACCAAGAGATCATGTTCTTCCTTCAGATGGGAAGTATCCAGACGCCTTTAGTTGCACAATGTTCCATCTAGCTAATGTGTTTGGTGCAGTATTTCTCAAGTTGGCTGTGTTTATGACTCCTTCACACAAACACACAGAATGTACAGTAGCTCTATCAAACATAGGAACTGGAGTTGTAAAGTGATTACAGCTGCACAGGGAATTTAAGGAAGCACAGACCACAGTAGATACTCTCTATACACACACAGTCCTACAGATCATGTAGGGACGCAGAGGTAAGAGACTGAGATTTATGGGTTTAGGCGACTGTCGAAGGACCTCATTTAGCTGGTAATTTAGCTGTGCCCCTGGGGCCCTGTCTGTCTAGCCTGCTTTACCTGGCCTGGCCCGGTCTGGTCTGCTTCTGGAGGAGTACAACAAGGACTTCTGTTTTCCGACACAGAGCTTCCCTATGGGCTGCCTCTGGGCCAGCTCTTCTCTGTTCTGTAGAGGATGGTGGTTACAGTCTGGAGAAGAGAGGGGGAAGCAGACCCTGGACCAGCACTTTTTTGGCAGATCACCCTCTGGGCTCTACTTTAGGCTTTATGCTTTATATTCATATGGGTTATACATCTCCATCACACAGACAGACAGGCAGAGTGGGTCATAAATCTCCATCAGACAGGCAGAATGGGTTATAAATTTCCATCAGACAGACAGACAGGCAGAGTGGGTTATATACCTCCATCAGACACACAGAGTGGGTTATAAATCTCCATCAGACAGATAGGCAGAGTGGGTTATAAATGTCCATAAGACAGGCAGAGTGGGTTACAATCTCCATCAGACAGGGAGAGTGGGTTATAAATGTCCATAAGACAGGCAGAGAGGGTTATAAATCTCAATCAGACAGGCAGAGTGTGTTATAAATGTCCATAAGACAGGCAGAGTGGGTTACAATCTCCATCAGACAGGCAGAGTGGGTTATAAATGTCCATAAGACAGGCAGAGTGGGTTAGAAATCTCAATCAGACAGGCAGAGTGGGTTATAAATCTCCATCAGACAGGCAGAGTGGGTTATAATCTCCGTCAGACAGGCAGAGTGGGTTATAATCTCCGTCAGACAGGCAGAGTGGGTTATAATCTCCGTCAGACAGGCAGAGTGGGTTATAATCTCCGTCAGACAGGCAGAGTGGGTTATAATCTCCGTCAGACAGGCAGAGTGGGTTATAAATATCCATCAGACAGGCAGAGTGGGTTATAATCTCCGTCAGACAGGCAGAGTTGGTTATAAATGTTCCGTAAAACAGACAGAGTGGGTTATAAATCTCCATCAGACAGACACACAGACAGACAGGTAGACAGACAGAAAGGCAGAGTGGGTTATAAATCTACATCCGACAGACACACAGACAGACAGGTAGACAGACAGAAAGGCAGAGTGGGTTATAAATCTCCATCAAACGACAGATAGACAGACAGACACACAATCAGGCAGAGTGGGTTATAAATCTCCATCAAACGACAGACAGACAGACAGACAGACAGACAGACAGACAGACAGACAGACAGAGTGGGTTATAAATCTCCATCAGACAGGCAGAGTGGGTTATAATCTCCGTCAGACAGGCAGAGTTGGTTATAAATGTCCGTAAAACAGACAGAGTGGGTTATAAATCTCCATCAGACAGACACACAGACAGACAGGTAGACAGACAGAAAGGCAGAGTGGGTTATAAATCTACATCCGACAGACAGACAGGCAGAGTGGGTTATAAATCTCCATCAAACGACAGACAGACAGACAGACAGACAGACAGACAGACAGACAGACAGACAGACAGAGTGGGTTATAAATCTCCATCAAACGACAGACAGACAGAAAGACAGACAGACAGACAGACAGACAGACAGACAGACAGACAGACAGACAGACAGACAGACAGACAGAGTGGGTTATAAATCTCCATCAAACGACAGATAGACAGACAGACAGACAATCAGGCAGAGTGGGTTATAAATCTCCATCAAACGACAGACAGACAGACAGACAGACAGACAGACAGAGTGGGTTATAAATCTCCATCAAACGACAGACAGACAGACAGACAGACAGACAGACAGACAGACAGACAGGCAGAGTGGGTTATAAATCTCCATCAAACGACAGATAGACAGACAGACAGACAATCAGGCAGAGTGGGTTATAAATCTCCATCAAACGACAGATAGACAGACAGACAGAGTGGGTTATAAATCTCCATCAAATGACAGATAGACAGACAGACAGACAATCAGACAGACAGACAGACAATTAGACAGAGTGGGTTATACATCTCCATTAGATAGAACGACAGAGTGGGTTATAAATGTCCATCAGACAGACAGGCAGAGTGGGTTATACATGTCCATCAGACAGACAGACAGGCAGAGTGGGTTATAAATGTCCATCAGACAGACAGACCGACAGGCAGAGTGGGTTATAAATGTCCATCAGACAGACAGAGTGGGGCATAAATCTCCATCAGACAGACAGAGTGGGGCATAAATCTCCATCAGACAGACAGAGTGGGGCATAAATCTCCATCAGACAGGCAGGCAGAGTGGGTTATAAATCTCTATCAAACGACAGACAGACAGACAGACAGACAGACAGACAGACAGACAGACAGACAGACAGACAGAGTGGGTTATACATCTCCATCAAACGACGGACAGACAGACAATCAGGCAGAGTGGGTTATAAATCTCCATTAAACGACAGATAGACAGACAGACAGACAATCAGGCAGAGTGGGTTATAAATCTCCATCAAACGACAGATAGACAGACAGACAGACAATCAGGCCGAGTGGGTTATAAATCTCCATCAAACGACAGTTAGACAGACAGACAGACAGACAGACAGACAGACAGACAGACAGACAGACAGAGTGGGTTATAAATCTCCATCAAACAACATATAGTCAGACAGACAGACAATTAGACAGAGTGGGTTATAAATCTCCATTAGATAGAACGACAGAGTGGGTTATAAATGTCCATCAGACAGACAGGCAGAGTGGGTTATAAATGTCCATCAGACAGACAGACAGGCAGAGTGGGTTATAAATGTCAATCAGACAGACAGACAGGCAGAGTGGGTTATAAATGTCCATCAGACAGGCAGAGTGGGTTATAAATGTCCATCAGACAGGCAGAGTGGGTTATAAATCTCCATCAGACAGGCAGAGTGGGTTATAAATGTTCATCAGACAAGCAGAGTGGGTTATAAATGTCCATCAGACAGGCAGAGTGGGTTATAAATGTCAATCAGACAGACAGACAGGCAGAGTGGGTTATAAATGTCCATCAGACAGGCAGAGTGGGTTATAAATGTCCATCAGACAGGCAGAGTGGGTTATAAATCTCAATCAGACAGACACAGTGGGTTATAAATGTCCATCAGACAGGCAGAGTGGGTTATAAATCTCCATCAGACAGGCAGAGTGGGTTATAAATGTTCATCAGACAAGCAGAGTGGGTTATAAATGTCCATCAGACAGGCAGAGTGGGTTATAAATGTCAATCAGACAGACAGACAGGCAGAGTGGGTTATAAATGTCCATCAGACAGGCAGAGTGGGTTATAAATCTCCATCAGACAGGCAGAGTGGGTTATAAATGTTCATCAGACAAGCAGAGTGGGTTATAAATGTCCATCAGACAGACAGAGTGGGTTATAAATGTCCATCAGACAGACAGAGTGGGTTATAAATGTCCATCAGACAGGCAGAGTGGGTTATAAATGTCCATCAGACAGGCAGAGTGGGTTATAAATCTCAATCAGACAGACACAGTGGGTTATAAATCTCCATCAGACAGACAGACAGGCAGAGGAGAAATCAGACATAAGAGGCATCAGGGAATAACGCTATTTTTAGTAAATTTGCTGCATTTCTTTTTTATTCTGATTCAACCAGAATTGCATCACCCACAATCAGGTCCTCTATCTGTGTGGTACTCTGTTTGGTACTGTGTAGAGGTCGACCGATTATGATTTTTCAACGCCGATACCGATTATTGGAGGACCAAAAAAAAGCCAATACCGATTAATTGGCCGATTTTTTACAAATGTATTTGTAATAATGACAATTACAAAAATACTGAATGAACACTTATTTTAACTTAATATAATACATCAATAAAATCAATTTAGCCTCAAATAAATAATGAAACATGTTAAATTTGGTTTAAATAATGCAATATGTGCCATGTAAGAAAGCAAACGTTTAAGTTCCTTGCTCAGAACATGAGAACATATGAAAGCTGGAGGTTCCTTTTAACATGAGTCTTCAATATTCCCAGGTAAGAGGTTTTAGGTTGTAGTTATTATAGGAATTATAGGACTATTTCTCTCTATACCATTTGTATTTCATTAACCTTTGACTATTGGATGTTCTTATAGGCACTATAGTATTGCCAGTGTAACAGTATAGCTTCCGTCCCTCTCCTCGCTCTTACCTGGGCTCGAACCAGGAACACATTGAGAACAGCCATCCTCGAAGCAGCGTTACCCATGCAGAGCAAGGGGAACAACTACTCCAAGTCTCAGAGCGAGTGACGTTTGAAACGCTATTAGCGCGCACCCTGCTAACTAGCTAGACATTTCACATCGGTTACACCAGCCTAATCTCGGGAGTTGATAGACTTGAAGTCATAAACAGCGCAATGCTTGACAAAACACACGAAAGTGCTGTTTGAATGAATGATTACGGGCCTGTTGCTGCTCAGTCAGACTTCTCTATCAAATCATAGACTTAATTATAACATAATAACACACAGAAATACAAGCCTTTGGTCATTAATATGGTCGAATCCGGAAACTATCATTTCGAAAACAAAACGTTTATTCTTTCAGTGAAATACGGAACCGTTCCATATTTTATCTAACGGGTGGCATCCCTAAGTCTAAATATTCCTGTTACATTGCACAACCTTCAATGTTATGTCATAATTACGTAAAATTCTGGCAAATTAGTTTGCAAAGAGCCAGGCGGCCCAAACTGTTGCATATACCCAGACTCCACGTGCAATGAACGCAAGAGAAGTGACACAATTTCACCTGGTTAATATTGCCTGCTAATCTGGATTTCTTTTAGCTAAATATGCAGGTTTAAAAATATATACTTCTGTGTATTGATTTTAAGAAAGGCATTGATGTTTATGGTTAGGTACACGTTGGTGTCACGCCCTGGCCATAGAGGCTTTTTATTCTCTATTTTGGTTAGGCCAGGGTGTGACTAGGGTGGGCATTCTATGTCCTTGTTTCTATGTTTTGTATTTCTATGTCTTGGCCTGGTATGGTTCTCAATCAGCTGTCTATCGTTGTCTCTGATTGAGAACCATACGTAGGTACCCTTTTCCCCCACCTGTTTTGTGGGAAGTTAACTTTGACTTTGTTCAGGGCACATAGCCCAAAGCTTCACGGTTTGGTTTTCTTCTTTGTTTTGTCGGCGTCATTTTTAAATAAAGAAAATGTACGCTTACCATGCTGCACCTTGGTCCATTCCTTCAGCCAGCCGTGACAGAACTTCCCACCAACAACGGACCAAGCAGCATGGTAAGGTGGACTCCTGGACACGGGAGGACGTTCTGGACGGCAAGGGAGTCTACACATGGGAGGAGGTGGCCTTCCATGGGAACAGGTGGAGGCAGCTAGGAGAGCAGAGGCAGCCGGAGAGAGGAACCAGCGGTATGTGGGAACACGGCTGGCAAGGAAGCCCAAGACCTGAGCCAACTCAGTACTGTCACGCCCTGGTCATAGAGAGGCTTTTTATTCTCTATTTTGGTTAGGCCAGGGTGTGACTAGGGTGGGCATTCTATGTCCGTTTTTCTATGTTTTGAAAATGTATGCTTACCATGCTGCACCTTGGTCCAGTCCTTCAGCCAGCCGTGACAGTTGGAGCAACGAATGCGCACCGCATAGATTATATGCAACGCAGGACACGCAAGATAAACTAGTAATATCATCGACCATGTGTAGTTAGTTATAAATAGTGATTATGATTGATTGAATGTTTTTTATAAGATAAGTTTAATGCCAACTAGCAACTTACCTTGGCTTCTTACAGGCAGGCTCCTCGCGAGGCAGGTGGTTAGAGCGTTGGACTAGTTAACCGTAAGGTTGCAAGATTGAATCGCTGAGCTGACAAGGTAAAAATCTATCGTTCTGCCCCTGAACAAGGCAGTTAACCCACTGTTCCTAGGCCGTCATTGAAAATAAGAATGTGTTCTTAACTGACTTGCCTAGTTAAATAAAGGTGTAAAAAAAAAAAACGCCAAAATCGGCGTCCAAAAATACCGATTTCCGATTGTTATAAAAACTTGAAATCGGCCCTAATTAATTGACCATTCCGAATAATCGGTCGACCTCTAGTACTGTGTCATTACTCTGTCACAGCAGCCCCCCTCCCATCACCATCACTGTCCTACTCACAGGAAACAGGTGACCTAGCTAAACAGCACACTGCTGCTACGAGCAAAAATATCCCCATCACCAGGGCTTTTGAATCCTATTTGGACAAGTTCTCATTTCTATTTATTTACGTAATTATTTAGTCTGATCATTTGCCTGCTCACTGTTGTTACAAGCAGATGCCACAGTTTATAACCATGAACGGCTAAGGCAGGTTTTGTCTGTCCAGTGTCTAATCACAGACTAAAGGTTAATGTGTTAACTCACAGACAGAGGCTCACCCTTGGGTCCTGTCAACACATTCTGTTACTTAATGAATGGAGCAGTTTTACAATGGATTTCACGCCTGTGGACAGAGGACTGATCTCACATGAACTTGCACCACCACATATGCCAAAACAATTCTAGTTATGAAGGTATTTAACTCATGTTAGAGAAAATATGAACTTGTCTTGATCTACATCCACGTTTCCCAGACATGAAAGCGGGACGTTTAAGGACACAGAGCAGTAGATCGTGCTGTGAGGTGACTGACACGTTTTAAACAACAGTGGGTTGAAAAATGAAATGTGAGGAGTTTGTCTATCGCATCGGTCTGTAGAGCTGAATCGAGACCAGACACAAACAATGGTACTCATGAACGTGCTGCAGCATGCTGCGGTGCTCCGCTGGTTTTCAATTTAGTTTTGATTTAGTTTTATTGAGTTCAGCGAGGTCAATAGTCATGTTTGTTTTCCGATATCTGCCGCCCAACTACGAAATCAATAATACTGTTCGCTACATCGTATGATAATGTTTTTTCCTCTGTCCCTCCCCTGTCCTGTGTTTCCTTAGCTGGAGAACCAGAGCTCAGTGAATAGGGTTGATGAATCTCCTTCTGGAAGGAAGGCAGTGTGGCTCCACTTCACAGGTCAAGCCACGGTGCTCGTCTCCTCTTAAAGTGATGAGTTACTTCTCATTTCTCTTCTTTATCCCAGCCGAGGTCTCTGAGTCCCCAACTTGCACCAATCATTGTGTTGAGAAGAGAAAAGAGAATAATTGCCCGTGAAGTGAAGCTTTAGTCTCAGTCAGCCGTCACCCAGAGGAGAGGAGTCATGTGGCGGAAATTCTTTCTAATTCACTGATACTTTTATCTGTGCCTCTGGCCTAGTTGAATGGAATTCATTTAAGAATTATACATATATTTATTTTTGATTTTTTTTTTTGGGGGGGGGGGGGGTCTTATACAAATACTGACAAATACTGACACATCCAACAAACACACATACACACACAAGGTGTAAACACTCAGTCAAACGGATACTGTGTAGGCCACACACACACACACACACACACCTTCTCCCCCTAGTCTGTGTAGTGTTGGCGAGGCTGATTCAGAGAGAGATGAGTCTCTCTGTGTAGATTCCCAAGGTCATTCTCTGACGGTTCCTGTGTGCATGTGTGTTTGTGTGCGTGTGTGTGTGTGTCAGCAGAAGCACACCACTCGTAGGAGGTCAATGAAAATCTCTACGTCTGAGTTTCAAATGCTCACCTACAACAGTGCTTCTGCGTAAATTGATGTGCAATACATTTTTATCTGCTTTAGAGGAATTGCAAAGCACAAGTAAAGTATTTTTCCTCACAAGACTATATGGGTGTTGCTCACAGTCAACTTTTATGAATAAGCCCAAATTACATGTATATTTAGTTGTTTCCAAGAATGTGTCTGGTTGTGTGTCTTGATGTGTGTGTGGTTGTGTGTCTTGATGTGGTTGTATGTCTTGATGTGTGTCTGATTGTGTGTTTAGTTGTGTGTTTGGTTATGTGGCTGTTCCATTTCCACGTTGCTGAGTGGACAGTGGGTAACACCGCAGGTTCATGCCTCTGCTTCTCTTTAGCCTCTTAAGCCCACCACAGGCGGTACCTGGAGGCCAGTAAGTGCAACCTCTTTCTCCCGGCCGGGCCCAGCTCTCACTAACACATTCTCAGCAGCACCAATTTCATCTGAGGCGGAGACGAGGTGCGGCCAGGCCATTAACACACCGCAGAGCGAGAATAGGAAAACAGCAAGCAATAAAGGGGGACTGGATTCAATGTTCTGGGTGGATACACCATGTAGAATTGGCAGCTGGTGCCAGCGGAGAGGAGATGAGATTTGCGTCAGATAGGCCCCTCAGAGCTGAACCACTCAGCACATGACATTTAAGTTCCCCTCGTCCTTACCAAAACACGCCTGGCATCTGAGAGGGACTCGCTGTGCCTGCAAAACGGGTTCACATGTTGCTGCATTTTACCCCTTGGGGAGAGAGAGCAGGCCCAGCCATTTGATTATCCTGACGTTAGTGTGTGAGACAGGAAATCATGGATTTTGGGTGTCGACTCGAGTCACTGAGGACAAAAGGAAGCAGACAGACCGATTAACAAGAGGAACAAGGTAATAGAGTATTTGAGAACCCTGAAATCATATTCCCTCTGCCACACAGAACTATCTATGAAATGGAAGGCTCACCCAGAGAAACCTTTCCCCAAATGTCTATATTCCTCTAGATTACATTAGAGCCATACAAGAATAAGGTTCATGGGGGACATCCTCTCCACCTGGCACAGTAACAGAGTTAAGGCAGTTCAAGCGGGTAGAAATTGGGTTAGAGCTGCCATGTGCACTGTAAACTGACGCATCCCGATCTGCCCGGTTACCCCAGAGAGTCCCTTATACCATAAACATAATTGTCTGTAATCAGGACAAGATACTACTGAGCCATTTCAACCTAAACTTTCAGTTGGACTCTTGACAATAGAGGAGAGGAAACATCGTTGATGTCCAGGCTTTATGCAGCTGATCAGTATCTCTCCCTCAGTACTACTCCATGGAAACTCTCCTTCAGCTGCTTTTGGAACTGTGTCACTCTCTCACAATGCCTCCTGAAAGGTGAGTCACCCACTGCTCACTGTAGGGCTCTCTTAAGAGTGGATCCCCAGGCACACACAGAGTATGAGTATGCCCGTCTCAGATGGACTATGACTGAAGAATATTTTCGCTGTCATTGTCCATGATGGCTGTGGTATTCTGGGGGTAACTTGGGAAGTGCTCTATTTAGTCTGGCACCCAGTGATGGAAGGCTTCTAGAGTGATAGATTGAACATGGAGGTAAGGGACAAGCAGTGATGGAAGGCTTCTAGAGTGATAGATTGAACACGGAGGTAAGGGACAAACAGTGATGGAAGGCTTCTAGAGTGATAGATTGAACATGGAGGTAAGGGACAAACAGTGATGGAAGGCTTCTAGAGTGATAGATTGAACACGGAGGTAAGGGACAAACAGTGATGGAAGGCTTCTAGAGTGATAGATTGAACATGGAGGTAAGGGACAAACAGTGATGGAAGGCTTCTAGAGTGATAGATTGAACACGGAGGTAAGGGACAAACAGTGATGGAAGGCTTCTAGAGTGATAGATTGAACATGGAGGTAAGGGACAAGCAGTGATGGAAGGCTTCTAGAGTGATAGATTGAACACGGAGGTAAGGGACAAACAGTGATGGAAGGCTTCTAGAGTGATAGAGAGAACACAGAGGTAAGGGACAAACAGTGATGGAAGGCTTCTAGAGTGATAGAGAGAACACAGAGGTAAGGGACAAACAGTGATGGAAGGCTTCTAGAGTGACAGAGAGAACACGGAGGTAAGGGACAAACAGTGATGGAAGGCTTCTAGAGTGATAGATTGAACACGGAGGTAAGGGACAAACAGTGATGGAAGGCTTCTAGAGTGATAGATTGAACACGGAGGTAAGGGACAAACAGTGATGGAAGGCTTCTAGAGTGATAGATTGAACACGGAGGTAAGGGACAAACAGTGATGGAAGGCTTCTAGAGTGATAGAGAGAACACAGAGGTAAGGGACAAACAGTCATGGAAGGCTTCTAGAGTGATAGAGAGAACACAGAGGTAAGGGACAAACAGTGATGGAAGGCTTCTAGAGTGACAGAGAGAACACGGAGGTAAGGGACAAACAGTGATGGAAGGCTTCTAGAGTGATAGATTGAACACGGAGGTAAGGGACAAACAGTGATGGAAGGCTTCTAGAGTGATAGATTGAACACGGAGGTAAGGGACAAACAGTGATGGAAGGCTTCTAGAGTGATAGATTGAACACGGAGGTAAGGGACAAACAGTGATGGAAGGCTTCTAGAGTGATAGATTGAACACGGAGGTAAGGGACAAACAGTGATGGAAGGCTTCTAGAGTGACAGAGAGAACACGGAGGTAAGGGACAAACAGTGATGGAAGGCTTCTAGAGTGATAGATTGAACACGGAGGTAAGGGACAAACAGTGATGGAAGGCTTCTAGAGTGATAGATTGAACACGGAGGTAAGGGACAAACAGTGATGGAAGGCTTCTAGAGTGACAGAGAGAACACAGAGGTAAGGGACAAACAGTGATGGTAGGCTTCTAGAGTGACAGAGAGAACACAGAGGTAAGGGACAAACAGTGATGGAAGGCTTCTAGAGTGACAGAGAGAACACGGAGGTAAGGGACAAACACTACTCTCTCCTTCTGATATCCCCACCAACACACTCGGCTGTTTGAACGACAGAGAAAGAATAGAGGAGCTTTATACAATTCACTTGAATGCATTCAGTTGTACAACTGACTAGGTATCTCCTTTCCCTTTCCTTTTCCTTTAATATAAACATGCATGACCTTTAAAATTCAGCCTGTGCCTCCCCCCAGTCATTGTGCATGCACGTACGTGTGCATGCACTGTACATGTCATACGCACACATGCACTCACACATCATCACACTGAACTCCGCTGCTCCCAGCTGCTCTCTGTTAAAATGAGTACAGAGTGTCTATTGTTCTGCTGTTGCTATGGCAGCGCTGTTGGTCTCTCAGGTGACTGGGGCTGAATGTGTGGCAGCAGCACAGGTGCATTGTGGAGGAGTTCTGACTGACTACGAAGGCATCTGTGGAGGAGGCTGTAACAATGGGCCTTGCTTTCCTGTGTGTGCGCATGTGCATGTGCATGTCACTGGATTACATACCGTTCTGTAACTTTACTGCCGTTTGGCCTGATACCAGTTCAGTATGTCCCCTGCTCTGTCTCCTAAATGATAACTCAGGATGGTAACACAGAGACACATTTTACAGTACATACCAAGAGGAGGGTCGGCCCCACGGTGTCAGTAGCTCTGGGTCTATAAACACACAGCTGGTCTAGGGGCTTCCACCACCACCACCAACCACCACACTGCCTGCCCTGCTCTGCTCTGTTTATAGAAGCAGCTGGGAAGTACATGTTTGGAATAGATTCCAGATGGGGCTGGTGGAACACTGTGTACCCAAGGCAATACATCCACATAGAGTTAGTTTGGAACATACACTTCTCTGCCTCGTCGTTCCATTCTCTCCGTACTATCACTGTTCATCCATTTACTGGCATCAGGCTGATGTTTTCTGAGCCCCCCATAAGTAGGCTACAACTTGGCTGCCAGAGAGAGGACTAGACAATGATCTTGCTCATGACTGGAAAACGGTCTGTCTGCCTCTGAGCTAGTCTGAGTGGAGTGGAATGGGTGACCTATGAGAGAGACTCTTAACTAGTTGATCCGTCTGAACAACGGTCCTCTGTGAGAAGGGTACAGGACATATTATCAAAACCATATGGAGATCAGACACAGAGAAAAACACACATACTATCCCTTTGGAATTTATTGTGGTTGAGGAGAGAGACCAACCAGCTGTATTCCACTGTAATACAGAAGAACACTATTGAACACCCGGCAGACAGAGGCACTATTGACATTCCAGCAACGACATATCAAACAAGATGCATTGCTATTACTGTAACCATTACATCCCACCAATTACCAGAAATGCACACCAGCTTTCAAACGAAAATAAGTTGTTTCCCTTGTTCACATTAAACAAAACCCAACCACTGTTCAAGAGTTTCCGCTCCATAGTACCGTCTCAGCGAAGAGGCCGGTGCCAAGGATAAACAGTCTGCACGACATCACTGTTTCTACTGAATTTCTCATAAGGGGGGAGGGGAGGTTATGTCTCAACTTTTGGGAAATTATACATAACTCAGCTCCTTTTTATGTCTGTAGCAGCCCACAACAGGAGTCATCACCGAAAGTCTCAGCTGGCTGAAACCCTTTAAAGATCTGGAGGATGTGTGTGTGTGTGTTGTGCATGCTTGCATATGTGCGTGCTTGCTTCCTTCTGTGCGCGTGCATGTGTGTATCTGTGACCCATCTAGAAGAAAAGGAAACGCACACCTATTTAGGCGAGGTGCTTGCTAGTGGAGTAGAAAACTTGAAAATAAAGGAGAGCACACTCTAGGAGCTCAGATGCAAAAATGTCATGTCCAACGTTTCGACAGCCAAGCTGTCTTCATCAGGGTATAATCACAAACACTGCGGAATGACTCGTTTATATAGTGTCAAAAGACACGCAGGTGTCTGTAATCATGGCCAAGAGTGGCCTAATATCATTGGTTAATTCTCAAATATTAAAATGGCATACAGCATACAAACAACAAATGGATAGCATACATGTACAATCATAGATTCATTTGACTACACAAGCTTACAAACAATTACAATGGCAAAAGTCACAATAATCACAAGAATGGCTTCAGATCAAAGTCTACGTTGAGACCGAAGGGAGCAAGGGTCTTTAAATTAAAGATCCAGGCAGCCTCTCATTTTAACAGTAAATTATCAAGGTCACCCCCTCTCCTAGGGAGGGTGACATGTTCGATGCCAATATAACGCAGAGACGAAATCGAGTGGCCTGCCTCCAAGAAGTGGGCCGCAACTGGGTAAGTCAAGTTATTACACCTGTATCTGTGACCCAGACATGTGGGCCTGCCTGTCTCAGTAATGAGCAGACAAAAAAAGGCCCAGCAGCGGATATAACAGTCCTGTCAAATGACAGAGCCACATCTGGGACAGATTAAAGCCCTGAAAACAAAGGCAGAAAACAGCTGTAATAACGTTATGGATTTTCAGGAGGATTAGTGTGGGTATAGCTGAGTGGATTTCCAGGAGGATTAGTGTGGGTATAGCTGAGTGGATTTCCAGGAGGATTAGTGTGGGTATAGCTGAGTGGATTTCCAGGAGGATTAGTGTGGCTATAGCTGAGTGGATTTCCAGGAGGATTAGTGTGGGTATAGCTGAGTGGATTTCCAGGAGGATTAGTGTGGGTATAGCTGAGTGGATTTCCAGGAGGATTAGTGTGGGTATAGCTGAGTGGATTTCCAGGAGGATTAGTGTGGGTATAGCTGAGTGGATTTCCAGGAGGATTAGTGTGGGTATAGCTGAGTGGATTTTCAGGAGGATTAGTGTGGGTATAGCTGAGTGGATTTTCAGGAGGATTAGTGTGGGTATAGCTGAGTGGATTTCCAGGAGGATTAGTGTGGGTATAGCTGAGTGGATTTCCAGGAGGATTAGTGTGGGTATAGCTGAGTGGATTTTCAGGAGGATTAGTGTGGGTATAGCTGAGTGGATTTCCAGGAGGATTAGTGTGGGTATAGCTGAGTGGATTTCCAGGAGGATTAGTGTGGGTATAGCTGAGTGGATTTCCAGGAGGATTAGTGTGGGTATAGCTGAGTGGATTTTCAGGAGGATTAGTGTGGGTATAGCTGAGTGGATTTTCAGGAGGATTAGTGTGGGTATAGCTGAGTGAAAATGAATTGGACTGATCTTTTGTGGATAATGATGTTCTTTTCTTCCAAGCAGGCAGCCAGACATGTGTAAAGGACACAGTCTACTGCCCTTTGAGAGGCATTTTACTGCCTTTCTGAGATGAAACTATTCAACACATTTCTCTAATGGCTATTCCAAAGACTAGAGTCATTCCATTATGCGCTATGCAATATCATTTATTTGACGAACCTTTCAGTCAGTAGTGACTGGAAATGGTAATAACTGTAATAACCATGTCAATAAAGCTTTCAAACACTGTATCAATGTCTTGAGTGGCAGGGAAATTAAAACGTTTGTGACGCTAAGATTCAAAGTCCAGTAAGAGTGACTTGACTAAAATCTGTCCAAATGAAAAAGAACCAGTCAAATCCCCTGATTGAAAAATGTAGCTATGGAATTTAGCAGCCTGTTTTAACATTGGACTATAAAAACTGAGAACATTCTGTTCAGACACAGTGGGGTTAAGAGAACCCAGCAGCTACCAATCTTAATTGTTCCCCTAATTCATAAATAAACCTTGGTACATACAAGAACCTATCAATCAACATGTTCTCAAATAAACCCCTGGAACATTCCATAGCTCAGGCCAACAATGAGGCTTGACGACTTCATCTAATCTTGGTCATTCCCAGCTCCTCATAACACACAAACTGACAGCACACAAACTGTAAACACAATGGTGTTGTTTCATTCAATTTTTTTCATTCCCCCCCCCCCCCCCCCCCCCATTTCTCTTGAAGTCTGTTATTTATCAAATTAAATTAAATCAAGCTTTATTTACACAGCACATTTCAGACATGGAAAGCAACCCAGTGTGCTTTACAGAAAAAACAAATGAATAAATACTTAAATATTAACTAAACCAAAAGGATAAAAAAAACTAAAGAATAACAATAAAAACGGAATGATTGAAAAGGACCCTAAGGAAAAGCAAAGCTAAAAAGGTGTTTTAAGATCTCTTTTAATGTCCACAGTTTTGGCCCCCCTCGGGTACTCACTCTGGCAGGCTATTCCAGAGGCTGGGGGCATAATAACTAAAGGCTGCCTCTCCATGTCTCTTGGTCCTAGGCTTTGGGAGAGTTAAAAGGCCAGTGCCAGAGGACCTGAGGGACCTACTGGGTACATAACTTAAAAGCATGTCTGACATTTATTCTCAGCTGTTTTTGTTCCTTCTTTTTGTTCACATGTAAATGGTATGGAGATAATTGCTGTCAGTGGTGTGAAAGCCCAGAAAAAGCCCATGTTAAAGAAGAGAGACCTAAGGGCCTGGGGCCCTGTGGAGCCTCAGAGAGATCAGTCACTCCTTCCCTCCTCTTTATTATTGACATATAATTGGTGTTTAGGGTGCATGCTAAAGACCCATTAATCTTCCTCCCTCCGAAAGATACAGATACTGTGCCACAAGGCATGGCTGTCCTGTGAGAGAGGAAGATACTGAATATTTTATATTTCAGTCAGTCTTCAAAGTGAAGCTAGGTAAGATCATATCCACCCTGCGTCAAACACTAGTTTTCTAATTAGGACGTCCCGCTATGACCCTACTCTGCCAGTCTTGTCCAGTGTAACTTTTATAATCTTCCATGATTCTATGTGTAGCCTGTTTACATCCTTCCCCAAAAAGCATGCATTTACACAGGCAGCCCATGTCTGATCCTTTGACCAATTATTGGCAAAAGAACTGATCTGATTAGTCAAAAGACCAATTTATGGAAATGATCAGAATTGAGGTGCCTGTGTAAACGCAGCCCTAGTGTTATGTAGTTTTCTACACAATTTAAGGGGTTTTCACAATACCACTCAGAAGTGAAAATGACTTAATTGGTAATGAATGGGCTTAGGTCATGGGATAATGAAAGTGCCACACATCTCAATGGAGCTCAGATGTTTATTTTTTAGCTAGGCAAGTCAGTTAAGAACAAATTCCTATTTACAATGACGGCCTCCGAGGAACAATGGGTTAACTGCCTTGTTCAGGGGCAGAACGACAGATTTTTACCTTGTCAGCTCGGGGATTTAATCCAGCAACCATTCGGTTACTGGCACAACGCTCTAACCACTAGCCTACCTGCCGCCCCAGATAGGGAGAGAATATCAGATCTTCGTACCAGGTGATTAGACAGGCCTGATTAAGTGTAAAGCCTCAGCCTCTGTGTTGTAATGCACCAGAAATAATCACTGAAGTCACAACATATATTTCAAGTGTACAGTACAGTATGTGACAGATAGCCTTTTGTTGTGCAGTGCTTGAGAGGACCTGGGCAATCACAGTGGGTGAAGCTCTTGTCTGTGTTGACAATAAACAGCAGTGGGCTGTGAGTCTTTGAAGGGTGGTTGTTGTGTCCACACTGATTTCACCACTAGGCGAGGCTGGTCCTGTTCAAATACCTTTGCAATGCATCCTTTACTTCCCTACAAAGTTATCACTGATCTTAGATAGGCAAAGGAACAATCTACCCTTTCACTTCATACATGATTACACGAGAAGAAGGAAAGAGTGATGCATTAAATAGTATTCATCCTCTAGTCTAGTTAGTGGTTTTCAGTATGACTGATAACTGGCTCCGTAAAGCAGTCACATGCGCCGAATACAGCAGGTGTAGACCTTACAGTGAAATGCTTACTTACAAGCCCCTAACCAACAGTGCAGTTTAAAAAAAATATGGATAAGAATAAGAGATAAAACTAATAAGTAATTAAAGAGCAGCACTAAAAAATAATAATATATACAGGGGGGTGCCGGTACAGAGTCAATGTGCAGGGGCACCGGTTAGTTGAGGTAGTATGTACATGTAGGTAGAGTTATTAAAGTGAAGATGCATAGATAACAACAGAGAGTGGCAGTGGTGTGGAGATGGGGGGGGCAATGCAAATAGTCTGGGTTGCCATTTGACTAGATGTTCAGGAGTCTTATGGCTTGGGGGTAGAAGCTGTTGAGAATCCTTTTTGCCCTAGACTTGGCGCTCTGGTACCGCTTGCCTTGTAGTAGAAAAGAGAACAGTCTATGACTAGGGTGGCTGGAGTCTTTGACAATTTTTAGGGCCTTCCTCTGTCACCGCCTGGTATATATGTCCTGGATGGCAGAAGGCTTGGCCCCAGTGATGTACTGGGCTATTCGCACTACCCTCTGTAGTGCCTTGCGGTCGGAGGCCGAGCAGTTGCCATACCAGGCCAAGACCTTCTGCCATCCAGGACATCTATACCAGGCGGTGACAGGCCCCATGCCAAATCCAGTCTCTTGAGGGGGAATAGGTTTTGTCGCGCCCTCTTCACGACTCTCATGGTATGTTTGGACCATGTTAGTTTATTGGTGATGTGGACAACAAGGAACTTGAAGCACTCAACCTGCTCCACTGCAGCCCTGTCGATGAGAATGGGGGCGTGCTCGGTCCTCTTTTTCCTGTAGTCCACAATCATCTCCTTTGTCTTGATCACGAGGAGCCGTGAAAGCTGTTAGAACACATCTTGAACTTTTAAACACTCCACAGGAGCCTGTCAAAGGTTCGTTTCCCCTTCCATCATCTGCAAACTTGTCCTGTCAAACCAGAGGACTGAGACATAAAGCACTGAAAAAGGCATAAAACAGCCGACTGGCCTTCATTAACAGCCTTTCTGTTAATCTGTCATACTGTTACTGGTCAGGCTTGATGCCAGTTACCACCATGGCTGCACAGGTCCAGGTCTTCTCTCTCCAAACAAAATACACACTTCAGGGACCATTATGGGGTTTCAGGAGGAAACAGGGGATGCTATCATAAATAAGGAGTGAGGTTAAACGATAGTCTTTTCCAATCTTTCACTTGTCCAATATGAAGACATCAGTGCGCCTGTTCTTGAAAGATATCAATCATCGTTGGTTGGTTCCTAGATCTGTTACAATTGTCAAGGTGCAGACAGTAGTGCACATCCTTCACAGACATTTTAGGTGTGTCTGTGGCCCTTCAGAGTTGTATGTTCCTCTCAACAGGTCCAGAGCCAGGGGTGGAGCCCCTGACCCAGGTTGAAGATATGGTTGCTCCGTCCCACGGAAATGGCCTTGTGACACAGACAGCCATGAGTAAGCAAAGCTTAGAAGGAGTGGGAGTCAGTCTCTAGTCGTGGCCATTACTCGCCTCAACAGGTCTTTCACACAACCACTGGCACACGCCCTCTTCATATGACATACTGTATGTTCAGTTGAAGTCGGAAGTTTACATACACTTAGGATGGAGTCATTAAAAGTCATTTTTTCAACCACTCCACGAGTTTCTTGTTAATAAACTATAGTTTTGGCAAGTCAGATAAGACATCTACTTTGTGTATGACACAAGTAATTTTACCAACAATTGTTTACAGACAGATTATTTCACTTATAATTCACTGTATCACAATTCCAGTGGGTCAGAAGTTTACATACACTAAGTTGATTGTGCCTTTAAACAGCTTGGAAAATTCCAGAAAATTATGTCATGGCTTTAGAAGCCACCCCACAGGTGGTGTACCTGTGGATGTATTTCAAGGCCCATGAGGAAGGACAATTATGTGGATATATTGAAGCAACATCTCAAGACATCAGTCAGGAAGTTAAATGGGTCGCAAATGGGTCTTCCAAATGGACAATGACCCCAAGCATAATTCCGAAGTTGTGGCAAAATATCTTAAGGACAACAAAGTCAAGGTATTGGAGTGGCCATCACAAAGCTCTGACCTCAATCCTATAGAAACTTTGTGGGAAGAACTGGAAAAGCATGTGCGATCAAGGAGGCCTACAAACCTGACTCAGTTACACCAGCTCTGTCAGGAGGAATGGGCCAAAATTCACCCAACTTATTGTGGGAAGCTTGTGGAAGGCTACACGGAACATTAGACCCAGGTTAAACAATTTAAAGGCAATGCTGCCAAATACTAATTGAGTGTATGTAAACTCCTAACCCACTGGGAATGTGATGAAAGAAATAAAAGCTGAAATAAATCATTCTCTCTACTATTATTGTGACATTTCACATTCTTAAAATAATGTGGGGATCCTAACTGACCTAAAACAGGGATTTTTTACTAGGATGAAATGTCGGGAATTGTGAAAAACTGAGATTAAATGTATTTGGCTAAGGTTTAGGGTTACTGCTGACATCAATTGTACATTTGTGATGAAAGAGACAGAAAGCTGTTAGAACACATCTTGAACTTTTAAACACCCCTCATGAAGATGTCCAGCTGCATGGAAAAGGTCCCGACAGGATCCACAGAGAGGAAGTGGCTTGACTACAGGTTTATGAGAGAACTGCTCAACCCCTGTGTTCATCACTTAGGACATTTCAGGTCTTAGAGAATTCATTTTTTACAACCAAATCAATTTTTTTTTAAACGTAAATGGCACATTATAGAAGGGCCCAGAAACTTTTTTTTTGTTATTTCATTTTTGGGGAAAAACGCACTTCAACTTCATCCACAACATTATATTCCATTCTGTGCGACTCGAGCTGTTTCCCCTATCCAGCTGTTCCATTCTCCACGTAGCCTGCTACTAGAATGGACAGAGAGGTATCGCTCGAGTCTGTAAGGACCGACACTGGAGATGAGAAGCAGGTATGGGGAGTTGACATTTAATACGGAACAGACAGGTAACAAAACAGGAACAACGTCAGCACACGGGTAAACAAGGACACATGACAATTAATGCTGCAGCAGGGAATAGAGCGGGGAATCAGACAGATATAGGGGAGGTAACGACAGAGGTGATTGAGTCCAGGTGAGTCCAATAATTGCTGATGCGCGTGACAGGGAAAGGCAGGTGTGCATACTGATGGTGTCAGGAGTGTATAATGCTGGAAAGCGGGAGCAGGTGCGACAGTACCTGACGGGCTGGCCGAGGAAGGGGCGCTGGGCAAGCCGGTTGGGCGTAAACTCCCGATGAACCAGGAGAGGCATGGGAGCCTGACGATCCCGCTGCGGCGTGGGAGCCCGATGATCTGGCTGAGGCGTAACAGCCTGACGAGCCGTCTGAGCATAAAAACCTGACGATCCGGCTGAGGCCCGAACCGGGGAAAGAACCTCTCGAGCCAGCTAGGGTGTGACAGCCTCATGAGCGGGCTTAGGCACCCCTGGTTCCATTGGTGTTGGCCCCCGGACCCGACGTTATCACCAACCAGAACACCAGCACTCCTCGATGCTTCATTAGATGGCTGTAGCTTTCTGTAAGGACCGATGCTGGAGATGATAATTTTGAGATACTTCGGGATATTAATAGTGAAATGTACAATGTAATTTTGTTTTGATCTTTGTTTAATTAAAATAAGATACCTCAAGCTTTTAAGAGTCAACTGCTCAAAAATGTCAAAATAAAATGTATAAAATATATTTTAACACACTTATCTTCAAGATGCATTTTGCCACATAGAGGGTAAAATGTCCCCTTTCTAGCAACTTTTTTGTTTAAAAACATTTTCCTTAAAGCTGGAATCCTTAATTCCTGAAACTGCCACTTCCATTTGCGATATTACAACAACAAATAAATCACTGCAAACAAGAAACAGATTTTTTCGCTTCGGATATTTTAGCACAACCCAATATGTACTTTTTTTCACAACATTGGGCGACTCTCCTCGATTTTACTTTGTCAACAAAACAAAAACCATAACAAAGTCCGTGGGTCAGACCGTGGCACTGTTGCCCCTACAGGGGATTCTATCTTTTGGGGGGTGGGGTGGTGTTTTCACCAAATGTACCCTACTGTCTATTGAATTGGCTGGTTTTGATGGCAAAGGATGATGGCAACATTTGCAATGCAAATATGTCTATAAATTAAGATTCAAACCAATATAACGCGAGCAGCATGACACTTGAGTATCACCATAGTTGGCAAGTTGGTGTGAAATGTGACGTGATTATTCGATGTTTGTAAATTATGTACTACTAGCCAAATTCACCACAACTCCCAAAATCCATTGCATCATTCAATCCCTGATCCGAGGATCTGATTAGTCTGTCTGTTCTGTCAATCAAACATCAGAGCACTCGATTCGACAGAAATGCGGTAGCTTTTTGAAGTGGGCGGGATGTACATTTCCTTACATAGCTTGTTGTCCGTTGCTATCAACCTGCCGCAACTTCATGTGTGTTTAGTCACTCATGCATTTGTCATTTTTAGGTAAATTATACGTTAGCAGTCTGCGACAATTAAGTAATCAAAGCGTTAAAATTAAGCTGCATTTTTTTAAATTTCGTGTTAACTGCATGCGGGTTGGTCTCTAGTCGACACAGTCATTGCCCGTTTTTTTACCCCTGTGTTTGCGGTCTGGCCTTAGCCGCGGCTGCGAATCAGCTTAATCTTTTCTCAGTATCGTCCTGCATTGAAACATGTTTATTTTATAAATATGACGGTGAGAGGGACCCTGTAAACTAAATGACTGTCAGAAATATCGCCTCCATTTGTAATATGGTAAGTAGCCATAGCGCCTTCGAGTGTCTGCTGCAGTCACCGTTGGCCACCTTGTCTGTGTAATGATGATGAGAGGTTCATGGTTGAATTGCTCCTGGGAGCTCGAGCTGATCGGCTGTAGTATCAAGCCACCAGACCTTGTTTGACAGGGATGCATGGGGGGTCCATCATTTCGGAAGGGTAGCTTGATCTTGAATGATGAGTATGAGCCCTACATGTTTAGCTACTCTAGCCAAATAAACACATGCAATGTCATTTGGCGACGTCAGGAAAATTGGTATCAGACAGCAACGTTGTCACACAAAGCTTGCTGTGCACACTTTACAAACACCTCTTAGTACGGTGAGTGACGTGGTTTGACACCTTTTGACAGGTTGATTTCTAGTGTCAGGCTCGTGTGAATTTAAAGATCCCTAAGCTTAACTTGGAAGTGAAGAAAGGGAATATGACAGATCCTCTCGTATGGCCAGGAAACTATGCTAATCTATATTTAAAGGACCCATGTGCTGTGTGAAAGTGGTTTTCAGGTCAGCTTCCTCAATTACATTATCAGTGACAGTCAGAGAGTATCCTGTCTCATGACATGGTTCCATCCCCACTGCTGCACCTGTACACACCTGTGTGCATCTGCTGCAGAGCCACGGCAGTGATTGGTGAAGGCAGTGTAATAAGCTGTTAGTGGTGGGAGACTTAATGAAATTTTAATTATTCTATGATTGCAATGCTATGTCTTAATATAAATGTTTTGGGTTCATTGTCTCACATGGAGGTGATGACTTGCCAAGGGCATTACTGATGGGCATGATGAGCATCTGACTAACTCAACGTATAGAGGAGGTCCTTCGGTGTAACATTTTACATTGCAGTGTCCTTATGACTCTGTAATTACTCCAAACAGGAATAAGTACACTAGGCTAATGTAGTGTTACCTTTCTTTACCAGAACAGTGTTTAGGCTACTGAATCCTGCTGTTGATAAGGATTCAAAAGTCCAGGAAGATGTCAAGTTTGGAAGTACAAAAATGTTATGTGACGCAGAGCATTTGATTGGTGTTGAATGGAACTGTTATCATCATCTGGTCTTTGTTTACTTTCCTTTGTGCCGTTGTTTGTGTAAGCTTTTATGGGACATTATTATTTAGATGAGACAAGAAAGTGTATGTTGTCTAGTTTGATTAAACACTTTGTGTGTCTTTGGCACACGAGCGCAGGCTCAGCGGTGTGTACATGCGTCTGTATGAGAAATTCAACATTGAGAACTCTGTCAAAATGGAAATCAGAGACAACAAAGCAATGTGTTCTGCTTTGACTGAGAGAAAATGACAGCAATTTTAAGACTAAAACAACGCTAGCAGAAGTCTCTATGTTCTCTCAACAAAGACATGGCTTCATCTGGAAGCTCTCTGAGCTCTGGTTAGTCAATGGGCTCTGTCAGGAGATAAGTACCCTGTCACTACATTACAGAATGTTAAATGCTCTTGAATATTTACATTGTGATACTTATCCCCCTGAGTGAAGAGGTTGGTAGTGAGTTTGTCAGATGATGAAACCAAAGGATTCCTGATTTCCAGTAGCATGAATAAGCAGGGTTTGGGATGGGAAACAGCAAGCTACATGAAAGCTATAATAGGCTGGAGGGGACTGCCAGTCATTGTCAGAAATAATCCAGGCATTCACATATCTGAAGCAAAGGTTAGACTTATGTGAGACAGAGACATGTGCAGCATGTGACCTCTCTATAAAGAGGCTTTGGTCCGTCAGTTCCTTGCGATATACTGTACTTACCTAGATGACTATTAGACCAGAGAGTTCTTGACCAGATTCTCTAGCTGCAGTAGTTTTGTGCCTATGAACCAGAGGGATACCTTTAGCACTGAGGCAGTGTGCCCTAGTAGGAAGTCCAATGTGTGCAGCTCACCCAGCACTAACATAAATAACATGAGCATGTCTACCTCAAATCAAATCAAAATCAAATGTTATTTGTCACATACACATGGTTAGCAGATGTTAATGCGAGAGTAGCGAAATGCTTGTGCTTCTAGTTCCGACAATGCAGTAATAACCAACGAGTAATCTAACCTAACAACTACCTTATACACACAAGTGTAAAGGGATGAAGAATATGTACATAAAGATATATGAATGAGTGATGGTACAGAACGGCATAGGCATGATGCAGTAGATGGTATCGAGTACAGTATATACATATGAGATGAGTAATGTAGGGAATGTAAACATATAAAAGTGCCATTGTTTAAAGTGGCTAGTGATACATGTATTACATAAAGATGGCAAGATGCAGTAGATGGTATAGAGTACAGTATATACATATGAGATGAGTAATGTAGGGAATGTAAACTTTATATTAAGTGGCATTGTTTAGTGGCTAGTGATACATTTTTTACATACATTTTTCCAATATTAAAGTGGCTGGAGTTGAGTCAGTATGTTGGCAGCAGCCACTCAATGTTAGTGGTGGCTGTTTAACAGTCTGATGGCCTTGAGATAGAAGCTGTTTTTCAGTCTCTCGGTCCCTGCTTTGATGCACCTGTACTGACCTCGCCTTCTGGATGATATCGGGGTGAACAGGCAGTGGCTCGGGTGGTTGTTGTCCTTGATGATCTTCTTGGCCTTCCTGTGACATCGGGTGGTGTAGGTGTCCTGGAGGGCAGGTAGTTTTCCCCCAGTGATACGTTGTGCAGACCTCACTACCCTCTGGAGAGCCTTACGGTTGTGGTCGGAGCAGTTGCCATACCAGGCCGTGATACAGCCCGACAGGATGCTCTCGATTGTGCTCTCGATTTGGCGACAAGCTGAATTTCTTCAGCCTCCTGAGGTTGAAGAGGCGCTACTGCGCCTCTTCAACCGCTGTCTGTGTGGGTGGACCAAGTCAGTTTGTCCTTGATGTGTACGCAGAGGAACTTAACTTACTACCCTCTCCACTACTGTCCTGTCGATGTGGATAGGGGTTGCTCCCTCTGCTGTTTCCTGAAGTCCACGGTCATCTCCTTTGTTTTGTTGACATTGAGTGTGAGGTTATTTTCCTGACACCACGCTTCGAGGGCCCTCACCTCCTCCCTGTAGGCCGTCTCGTCGTTGTTGGTAATCAAGCCTACCACTGTAGTGTCGTCTGCAAACTTGATGATTGAGTTGGAGGCGTACATGGCCTCTGCTAAGCTTCCCAGTAAAGCAATAAAAACAATGGCCTCTGCTAACCTTCCCAGTAAAGCAATAAAAACAATCAAGTGTCCCAGAAAAGTTAGAAAAAATAGCCCACATTAACAAATGCAGCTTAAGAAACAAGGTTCATGAAATTAATAATTTGCTAGTAACAGATGACATTCATATTCTGACAATCTCTGAAACTCACTTAGATAATACATTTGTTGATACAGTATAGCAATACATGGTTATAAGATCTACAGAAAAGACAGAAATAACAAAGGTGGAGGTGTGGCCGTTTAAATTCAGAAACACATTCCTGTAAAGCTTAGAGAGGATCTCATGTTAAATACGGTTGAAGTAATTTGACTACAGGTTCATCTGCCTCACCTAAAGCCCGTTCTGGTGGGGAGCTGCTATAGACCACCAAGTTCTAACAATCAGTATCAGGATAACGTGTGAAATGCTTGATAATGTTTGTGATATCGACAGAGGGGTACATTTTTTGGGGTGATTGAAATATTGACTGGCTTTCATCAGGCTGCCCACTCAAGAGAAAGCTTCAAACTGTAACTAGTGCCTGCAACCTGGTTCAGGTTATCAGTCAATCTACCAGGGTAGTTACAAACAGCACAGGAATGAAATCATCAAGTATTGATCACATCTTTACTAATGCTGCAGAATTTTGCTTTAAAGCAGTATCTAAATTCATCAGATGTAGTGATCACAATATAGTAGTCATAGCTATGAAAACCAACATTCCAAAGGCTGGGCCTAATATAGTTTATAAGAGGTCATACAATAAGGTTTGTAGTGATTCCTATGTTGTTGATGTAAAGAATGTGTTGGTCCGTGGTGTGAAATGACAAGCAATCAGACGCTGCACTTGACACATTTATGAAATTGCTTATCCCAGTTACTAATAAGTATGCACCCATTTAGAAAATGACTGTAAAAGGGTTAAATTCCGGTGACTTGATGAGGAAAATAACATTTGTATGGTTGAGAGGGATGAGGCAAAAGGAATGCAAATAAGTCTGGTTGCACAACCGATTGGCAAACGTACTGCAAATTGAGAAATCGTGACTAAACTGAATGAAAAGAAGAAGCTACACTATGAAACAAAGATAAATGACATAAAGAATGATTGTAAAAAGCTTTGGAGCACCTTTAAATGAAATTTTGGGCAAAATGGTAACCTCAACACCATCATTCATTGAATCAGATGGCTCATTCATCACAAAACTCACTGATATTGCCAACTACTTTAATTACTTTTTTCATTGGCAAGATGAGCAAACTTAAGCATGACAGCAACAAACGCTGACACTACACATCCAAGTATATCTGACCAAATTATGGAAGACAAGTCTTTTAATTTTGTGAGTGTGGAAGAGGTGAAATAATTATTGTTGTCTTTCAACAATGATAAATCACTGGGGTCTGACAACTTGGATGGAAAATTACTGAGGATAATAGTGGACGATATTGCCACTCCTATTTGCTATATCTTCAATTTAAGCCTATTAGAAATTGTGTTTGACCAGATACAATGCTATTTTACAGTAAACAAATTGAGAACAGACTTTCAGCATGCTTATAGGGAAGGACATTCAACAAGCACAGCACTTACACAAATGACTGATGATTGGCTGAGAGAAATTGATGATAAAAAAGATTGAGGGGGCTGTTTTGTTAGACTTCAGTTCGGCTTTTGACATTATCGATCATACTGCTGCTGGGAAAATATATAGGTGTTATGGCTTTACTATATTGCAATATTGTGGATAAAAAGTTACCTGTCTAACAGAAAAGACTGTTATTTAATGGAAGCCTCTGCAACATAATCCAGGTAGAATCAATAATTCCCCAGGGCAGCTGTCTAGGCCCCTTACTTTAAAAAATATTTACTAACGACATGCCACCGGCTTTGAGTAAAGCCAGTGTGTCTATGTATACGGATGGCTCAACACTATACATCATACTATACATCAGCTACTACAGCAACTGAAATGACTGCAATTTTTTTTTTTAAGCGCTGCAGTTAGTTTCAGAATATATATATATATTTCTAAAAGTTAAAGCATTTTATTTGGGACAAATCATTCACTAACCCTAAACCTCAACTAAATATTGTAATAAATAATGTGGAAATTGAGCAAGATGAGGTGACTAAACTGGTTGGAGTAACCCTGGATTGTAAACTGTCATGGTCAAAACATATTTATACAACAGGAGTTAAGATGGGGAGAAGTCTGTCCATAATAAAGAGCTGCTCTACCTTTTTAACAGCACTATCAACAAGGTAGGTGCTACAGGCCCTAGTTTTGTCTTACCTGGACTGCTGTTCAGTTGTGTGGTTAGGTGCCACAAAGAGGGGCTTAGGAAAGTTGCAATTGGCTCAGAACAGGGCAACAAGTCTGGCCCTTGGATGTACACGGAGAGCTAACATTAATAATATGCATGTCAATCTCTCCTGGCAGAAAGTGGAGGAGAGATTGACTTCATAACTACGTGTATTTGTGAGAGGTGGTAACATGTTGAGTGCACCGAGCTGTCTGTTTGAACAGCTCGGACCCATGCATACCCCACAAGAAATGCCACCAGAGGTCTCTTCACAGACCCCAAGTTCAGAACAGACTATTGGAGGCGCACAGTACTACATAGAGCCTTGACTACATGGAACTCTATTCCACATCAAGTAACTCATGCAAGCAGTACAATTAGATTTTAAAAAACATTGATAAAAATACACCATATGGTACAGCAGGGACTGTGAAGCAACAATCATAGGCACAGACACATCCATACATACACTACAACATACGCACTATACACACAACCTCAAACAGTCACACTCCAAACTCCACTATGGCCAAGACCAAAGAGCTGTCAAAGGACACCAGAAACAAAATTGTAGACCTGCACCAGGCTGGGAAGACTGAATCTGCAATGGGTAAGCAGCTTGATTTGAAGAAATCAACTGTGGGAGCAATTATTAGGAAATGGAAGACATACAAGACCACTGATAATCTCCCTCGATCTGGGGCTCCACGCAAGATCTCACCCTGTGGGGTCAAAATGATCACAAGAACGGGAGCAAAAGTCCCAGAACCACACGGGGGGACCTAGTGAATGACCTGCAGAGAGCTGGGACCAAAGTAACAAAGCCTACCATCAGTAACACACTACGCCGCCAGGGACTCAAATCCTGCAGTGCCAGACGTGTCCCCCTGCTTAAGCCAGTACATGTCCAGGCCCGTCTGAAGTTTGCTAGAGAGCATTTGGATGATCCAGAAGAAGATTGGGAGAATGTCATATGGTCAGATGAAACCAAAATATAACTTTTTGGTAAAAACTCAACTTGTTGTGTTTGGAGGACAAATAATGCTGAGTTGCATCCAAAGAACACCATACCTACTGTGAAGCGTGGGGGTGGAAACATCATTCTTTGGGGCTGTTTTTCTGCAAAGGGACCAGGACGACTGATCCGTGTAAAGGAAAGAATGAATGGGGCCATGTATCGTGAGATTTTGAGTGAAAACCTCCTTCCATCAGCAAGGGCATTGAAGTGGCTTCGTAAGAAGCATTTCAAGGTCCTGGAGTGGCCTAGCCAGTCTCCAGATCTCAACCCCATAGAAAATCTTTGGAGGGAGTTGAAAGTCCGTGTTGCCCAGCAACAGCCCCAAAACATCACTGCTCTAGAGGAGATCTGCATGGAGGAATGGGCCAAAATACCAGCAACAGTGTGTGAAAACCTTGTGAAGACTTACAAAAAACGTTTGACCTCTGTCATTGCCAACAAAGGGTATATAACAAAGTATTGAGATAAACTTTTGTTATTGACCAAATACTTATTTTTGCCATAATTTGCAAATCAATTTATTAAAAATCCTACAATGTGATTTTCTGGATTTTTTTCTCATTTTGTCTGTCATAGTTGAAGTGTACCTATGATGAAAATTACAGGCCTCTCTCATCTTTTTAAGTGGGAGAACTTGCTTAATTGGTGGCTGACTAAATACTTTTTTGTCCCACTGTATGTGGTAGGGGCCTGAGAGCACACTTAATGTATTGTGAAATCTGTTGTGAAAGTATTGTAATGTTTTTAAAATTGTATAACTACCTTAATTTTGCTGGACCCCAGGAATAGTAGCTGCTGCATTGGCAGCAGCTAATGGGGATCCATAATAAGTAACACAGCCCTGAAGAAGATAGAACAGACATGTGTGAGTATGGCACTCCAGATGATGTGGAGCCTATTTCATGCTTAATAAGGATGTTTAAACAGTGCACATTTGAGCTCATGTTCTCTCTCTCTGGTCTCCCTCAGGGCACCAATGCCTCTGCTCTGGAGAAAGACATTGGTCCGGAGCAGTTCCCAATCAACGAACACTACTTTGGATTGGTCAACGTAAGTGTCATTCACTCTGTCCACTAGTCATGTTTTCCATTGGACAGGTGCTTGGTGTTGACACTTTTCATGAGAAACAGGTTGTTTTGTTTGTTGGCTTGTCAGTAATGCTACCATTGTTTGAATGATGTCTTTACACAGTTTTGATGTCTCTGGCTGTCCCAGTTTCCCTGCTATTCTATTTCTAGTGGCTTAACAAAACAAATCTTTGAGGGCCTGATGTTACCCAACTACTCTGTTAGCCAACCCTTCAGATGGCTTCTGTTTAATGACTGGAATGTAAATGAAATGTTGAGCGGTTCACCGGTGTATTGTATGTATAAAAAACATTTAATTAAATAAAACTTCAGATGGAGATTGATGATACTCAAGCAGAGTTTGGCTAGCCTGGTTTCCGTCTCCGTTCAGCCATTACATTCCACTCCTTTCCACTCCTGTCATTTGCAAAAGCGACTGGCCTTTCTGCAATCTTCAAATATTAACATTCTATCATTAATGCGCTCGAGAAGATTAGAGGATTTGATCCTGATTTGATAAAACCCTCACATCTTTCATCCAATCACAATGTTTATGCAAATTAGACTGATAGGAACATGTTCTAATTCATTCATACATTTGATTGGTAGCATTCTAACAATGGGCATTCTGACGTAATACATTCAATTGTAAACAAAAACATTGCACGTGGGGAGAACAGGAGGATTCCTGTTTATTGCATTTTTACCAGAAGCCAATGTGATCACAATACACCAGAGAAGCTCTTGCCATTCAAAGTTCCCCAGCAGTTCATTGTGAACCCTGGAGCCTATTTTATATCCACCAAGCAAGAGCAAGGTGCTTCTTTCCTCAAATATATCTATTTTTTTATTTGCTCAAAATAAGTGACCAAACTACACTGAACAAAAATATAAAAGGAACATGTAAATGTTTTGTGAACTGAAATAAGAGATCGATGTTCCATACGCACAAAAAGTTTTTGGCTCAAATTTTGTGCACAAATTTAGATACATCCCTGTTTGTGAGCATTTCTCGTTTGCCAAGATAATCTATCTTCCTGGCAGGTGTGGCATATCAAGAAACTGATTAAACAGCATTACTACACAGGTTCACCTTGTGCTGGGGACAATAAAAGGCCACTCTAAAATGTGCAGTTTTGTCACACATCACAATGCCACAAATGTCTCAAGTTTTGAGGGAGTGTGCAATAGGCATGCCGATTGCAGGAATGTCCACCACAGCTGTTGCCAGAGAAGTAAATGTTAATTTGTCTACCATGAGCCACCTCCAACGTCGTTTCAGAGAATTTGGCAGTACGTCCAACCGGCCTCACAACCGCAGACCATGTGTATGGGTTCGTGTGGGCGAGCGGTTTGCTGATGTCAACGTTGTGAGCAGAGTGCCCCATGTTGGCGGTGCGTTTATGGTATGGGAAGGCATACGAAAACCATTTTCATCGATGGCAATTTGAATACACAAAAGTACCGTGACGAGATCATGAGGCCCATTTTTTTTAAGGTATATGTGAGCAACAGATGCATATCTGTATTCCCAGTCATGTGAAATCCATAGGGCCTAATCAATTTATGGAAATTGACTGATTTCCTCATATTAACTGTAAAATCAATGACATTTTTGCATATTGCTTTTATATTTTTGTTCAGTTTATATATTGCTACTTCTCGGTATCACATTGGGCAAGGCTACTGGTTCAAGAGCTATAAGAAGCACACAGAGAGGATGGAAGAGAGAGATGCCAGTGGAGATTCATGAATTGTGCAAGAAGGGAACAATGAGTGGCAGAGATGTGTAAGTTAGTTCATTCATAGGCTGGGCTATTAATCCACCACTTGTATGCTAGCCTATATATTAGGCCTCCCGTCTATGTCCGTTCAGAAAGTTTCCTAAAGTAGCCTGTCTGGAATCCATCTCTTAATAAGAGAGGTACAAATAATGCAACTGAAATGAGCGTAACATTTTTAAAATGTAAGCAAGTCATGATGATCAGCATATGTGCGAGGAATGACGACAGGTGCTAGTTTTGCGTTTATTTCCTCTCATTAATGAGAGGCAACTGAAGAAAATGTAGCTTGATTGAATCTTGTTGGCTAATATGTTTCGTATGATTATTTATTTCATTACGGAGTCCTATAGAGCCACTTTGAACAACATAATCTTGCATCGACACCGTCTTCTCACAAGGGAATGACCGTAGCAGGTGATAATAGTATTGTTTGTTGTTCTTAAAATCCTCATTCTATATTGCACCAAATTTGCACGCACCCCATGTTCCATAATGTTGTCATGGAAAAGATGAATGTTTCCAACTACCAATCAGCAACAATCAGTACATCTGGCTGCATATTGAACGCTAAGATTGCCCGAAAGACCAGTGACAGGAGTGGAATGTTAGCTAAAAAGACTGCTACCAAGACTAGTTTGGCTACATTAAGTTAAAATTCATACAGTTATCTGATGGCAGCTGTGCAGTCTGGCTGTCACATCCCTTTTTAGACGTGAGAACACTCATCTCACCTTGCACCAAGTCTCTGTTGGAGGTGACGGTCATGAATCTTCTCTCCATATTTTCAATGTTATGTTTTTCGGTCCTCAGAGTGATCAAAATCTCACCCTCTCTTTTTCTATTTGTCCCTGCCGGGTTGGCCCCCTCAGTTCGGCAACACGTGTTACTGTAACTCGGTGCTTCAGGCCCTGTACTTCTGCCGGCCCTTCCGGGAGAACGTGCTGGCCTACAAGGCCCAGCAGAAGAAGAAGGAGAACCTGCTCACGTGTCTGGCAGACCTCTTCCACAGCATCGCCACCCAGAAGAAAAAAGTGGGAGTCATCCCGCCCAAGAAGTTCATCTCACGCCTGCGCAAGGAGAATGGTGAGCGAGACTACACCAAACCGAAATACAATCACTCTCTGCCAGGGACTGTCTGGGAGAGGGCTGAGGCTGGGGACAAATACACTACATAGTGTAATACCCTCATAGCTACCATTTTGTATAGGTTGTCATATGATTGTTGTTGGTTGACAAACTGACTGTGTGTTGATCGGTTTTAGACCAGCGTTTAGAGGTTTCAGACTGCTGAGACTAGTTATCTTGAATCAACCGTATTCAGGAAAGATACTGTAGGCATGTTTTGAGCTGGGGATTGAGATTTGGCTAGAGGGGAAGTGGAAGTGTTTTTGTCAGGTGATAATCACTGTGGGGTGAAGGGCAGGTGCATGTTGTGGCGGCGGTGCGGACATTCCGAGCGTGGGCCTGGAATAGAAGCAGGTTGTTGTCTGACTCCAGGCAGCTCTCTCTCTGAATGAACAATGGACATCTATGTGTGGACTAGGACCTGTTCAGCTGCTTACTGTCACACTCTCCAATTTCACATTTCACACATATCAGATTTGTGTGTGCATGCATGTGCGTTGACCTGCCTTGATTCACCTTGATCAGGCCTGTTGACTGACTGATCACCTTTCTACACAGTTTCCCTAAAAGCCCCTGTCCTCTGCGTCTCCCCCTACAGACCTGTTTGACAACTACATGCAGCAGGACGCCCATGAGTTCCTCAACTACCTGCTGAACACGGTGGCAGACATCCTGCAGGAGGAGAAGAAGCAGGAGAAGCAGAACGGCCGCCTCAAGAACAACGGCACGGCGGTCACCACGGAGACGGAGCCCGAGAACAAGCCCACGGAGCCCACCTGGGTGCATGACATCTTCCAGGGAACTTTGACCAATGAGACGCGCTGCCTCAACTGTGAGACGGTGAGTCAGCGCTGGTAGACCCTATAGAGTGATTTCTGGGGTAGTGGGTTTTGTGGAGCCTCGCAAGCCGCCTGATCTCATGAGCTTACATCCGTGCAGCGAACCATTCATGTAATCTCGCGAGATCAGGCAGCTTGCGAGGCAAGGTTTTATGTTCTCTGGCAGGGATTGAAATGGGTGGTCCTAATTCAACCAAGTTATGTAGGACATAAACGCTTATGTAAGAATACTTTATTGATTGGAAATGTCTCTTGTTTTATTTTTAACTCAACCCCCTTCCTCAGCAGTGTTGGTAATGCTTTGCCAATCGTCTACCAGGGCATAGCTAAGTGACTGTCTCCCACAGAGGGATTAGCGCTGTCTGTAATAGTAAGCTCTCAGCTCTGACGGATATCCTCCAGCCCCCACAGGCTGTGGCATCGGCCTACCACTCTGCCACTCTCTCCTTCTGTATCTGCGACGCAGGAGGCATTGATGCTCAGAGAGGAAGAGCAGTGTGAGGGAGGGAGGTAGAGAATGGCCTTGAATAACCCTCTTCACCACGCTACAGGCACTGTGCTTCTCAATGACACATACTATCAATACATTAAACAGACCCGCTCTCTCATCTTGTGTGCCAGTGTGTGGTCAGGTCACAGAGCAGGAGCAGCATCCGTGCCTTTCAGCACGTGAAGAGGCAAGTACACTGACTCACCTTATCTGTGTGTTTCTCCTTCCTTCCCTCTCTCGGACAGGTGAGCAGCAAAGATGAGGACTTCCTGGATCTGTCTGTGGACGTAGAGCAGAATACATCAATAACACACTGTCTTAGGTAATATTGACCTGTTACCTGGTATCTTTCTGTACCATAACTACTCCCTGTATCAAGCTTACTGACACAGTCCCCTCTGTGTGTGTTGTGTTCCCCAGGGACTTCAGTAACACAGAGACCTTGTGCAGTGAATACAAATACTACTGTGAGGCATGCTGCAGCAAGCAGGAGGCCCAGAAACGGTCAGTACACAACACTGTTCCTGCTCAGATTGGGTGTGTATGACTGCGGTATCTGTCTCTTCATGTACAGTACCAGCTGTCATCAAGGCAAAAGGGTGGCTGCTTTGAGACTTAACACTTTTTTGGTTAATACAAGATTCCATATGTGTAATTTCGTAGTCTTGATGTCTTCACTATTCTTCTACAATGTAGAAAATAGTAAAAGTAAAGAAAAACCCTGGAATGAGTGGGTGTGTCCATACTTTTGACTGGTACTGGATTTCTGTGTGTTTTTACTCTTTGCTTGTCTATGTCTGTATATAACTCCTGTGTGTCCCTGTAGGATGCGGGTTAAGAAGTTGCCTATGATCCTGGCCCTGCACCTGAAGCGGTTTAAGTACATGGAGCAGCTGCACCGATACACCAAGCTGTCGTATCGCGTCGTCTTCCCTCTGGAGCTCCGCCTCTTCAACACCTCTGGAGACGCTACCAACCTCGACCGCATGTATGACCTGGTCGCTGTGGTCGTCCACTGTGGCAGGTAGGGTGCACAAACGCATATACACACACATGTCTATTCTATACTGAACAAGAATATAAACGCTACATGCAGCAATTTCAAGGATTTTACGGAGTTACAGTTCATAGAAGGAAATCGGTCAATTTAAATAAATAAATTAAGCCCTGATCTATAGATTTCACATGACTGGGCAGGGGTGCAGCCATGGCAGGGCATAGGCTCACCCACTTGGGAGCCAAGTCCACCCATTGGGGAGCCAGGCACAGCCAATCAGAATGAGTTTTTCCCCACAAAAGGGCATTATTACAGACAGAAATACTCCTCAGCACCCCCACTTCCCGCAAGTGAAGAAGCCGGATGTGGAGGTCCTGGGCTGGCATGGTTACACGTGGTTTGCGGTTGTGAGGCTGGTTGAATGTACTGCCAAATTCTCTAAAACAACGTTGGAGGTGGCTTATGGTTGAGAAATGAACATTACATTTTCTGGCAAACCAATTTCTTCTCAAAATCTGAGAGAAATAAGCTTTTTGTTCGTATGGAAGATTTCTGGGATCTTTTATGTCAGCTTGTGAAAAATGGGACCAACACTTTACATTCATATTTTTGTTCAGTATACATTCAGCACCTTTGGACACACATTCTTATGCAAACACACTTACTCGTATCCAAACAAACTTGTACCTTGTACTTTGCAGAGACTTTGTCATATCACTGCTTTCCCCTTCTTTCTTCCTCAGTGGACCCAACAGAGGACACTACATCACCATAGTGAAGAGTCACGGCTTCTGGCTGCTGTTTGATGATGATATCGTGGAGGTGTGTGTCACAGTCATACTTTTATGTAATACTGTTATTTTTAGTTGGCCAGCACACCTGTTTTATATGTCTCATACAGCATGTTTCATCATTTTGTTGTGTCCCTCTCTGGTTTGTTCAGAAAATCGATGCCCAGGCCATCGAGGAGTTCTATGGGCTGACGTCAGACATCTCAAAGAACTCTGAGTCTGGATACATCCTCTTCTACCAGTCCAGGGAGTAAATGGATTAAACACCCAGCTAACCAGAGCCTCTTAGAGAGAGCGATGGGAACTTTGACCCTTACCTGAACCCTGTCTGAGATGTGTGCCAACACCATTCCCTATCCCACGGCCTGCCCTGGGTCTGCCTGCACTTAATTTCCCATAACCCCCTTCCCTCCCTGCACTCAGCATACTGGGAGGACTCTGCCAACTGCGTTTTGCCCTTCAGCCACATGCAACAAAAAAACAAACAGTCACAACAACAAGAACAAGGGGGAAAAGGAAGATCCAACAGGCTGGTGTGTGATGCCTGTTTGTCCCAGCATGGGTCACTCTCCTGGGGTCTGCCTGGCATACAGAGCTGGCTGGACTGGTACAGATATAATCTTCTTTCCAACAGCAGTCTGTATCCTTTATATATCTGTATAGTATGTCTATTTTCACGTAATGTCACACACTCATAAATCATTTTAGTAGGGTTATCCTGTGACCTTATATTTGTCCTGCCCATAGAAGTCTTCTACCTGGGGTATAGCTAGAGCTGGGATGGAAGTTCAAGTGAAAGATAAACTAGGTGAGAGAGGGTCTATGCATATGGTGTAGCTGAAATGCATATTTCAGTGTTAACAGTTTAAGCTGGTGTGGATTCGAGTTGACTTGAGTTGTGACCAAGCCAAACCTTTTCATTGCGGTGCTGAGAAATTGTAGTCCCACAGAAGACCAGGCTTGCATGTACAAACTACAGCTCTACTAATCTGGTTTAGTTCATGCCCAGTTCATTATCTGTCTAGTCCTTGTTGTGCAAAACACTATTTATTGCTCTTATTTTATTCATGTTGGGGAGTTGTAATGTTGAGTGTGCTGGTAGGCGGAGGATATTGTGTGTCAGACTCCACCTTGTCTTGTGTATGTGACGTCTCCCCCTTACAGAGTCCTGTAGGTAATTCACATACAGAGCTCTCTGGGGTTGAATTGAACTTTGACAACGTCTTTTTTTTTTTTTTTTGCTCTAGTTTGAAGTATGTGGATAGCTGAGCTCTGTCAAAAGAACCACGTGAGGTAAGACGGAGGGGTCAAAATCCACAGTTCAAGGCGTCCTTGAACTGTACTGTTTTTCACAGTGAGATCGGTGCAATAGGAGGAGGTGAAATGAGCTGATAAGATGTTGACTATAGATATTAAATGCTGGTGTGTTTTGTTACCAGCTGGTCTCCTCCCAGTCGTGTGTATCTGTGTGTGAGATGGATCAACGGAGGTGGAACTCCTTTGCTAGGTGCGATACGTTGGTTTGATGTTACTTAGAACCTTTTAGTTCTTCTGCAGTGACGCCATAGTCTGAATATTGATATGGGGCAGTCCTTTGTTGAAGTCATTACATGTGTTCTATCACCATTTTATTTTGCCTCGTCCCTTCCATTGTTAGGCACTTGACTTGGAACCAATGGTCTTTACTCAGAAGCTGTGCCTGGCAGATACTTATATTAAGTTGTGTTTAGTGTAAAGGTGACCAGTGGTCTATATAGACTGATGATTTACCATCCCATAAGGTTAGGGCCACGTACTGTAGAGTAGAACTATATCAAAGGCCATATAGAGATATTTGAAGACTCAGTGCTGCTCAGACTGTCCTATGGCACTCTAATTCACTGTAATACTGAAAGAATATTGACCCAAATGCATCTCGCTTTAAAGAGATGCTCCGGAACTTTGGCGACTACTAAGTATTCTTTAAACCTCCTGCTTTGGGCTGGATGTGTCAGTGTACATGCAGAATGACTATTTTACCTAAATTAGCCAAAAAATCCCAAGTTTGAAAGCGATTATTTCTGGAATTTGTGCTGTGGCATTTTCCTACAGCCTACTAGCAATTCGAGTTCTAGCCAATGAGCTTCAGACCTTCGCCATTTGAGTAAAATCTGCACATATGTGATGTAGTACACCATTTTCAGGGAACACATTTGTCTCGTGAGAGCTACTTTCAGAACTACTGGATAAAAAGTATACAAATGTACTGGAGAATCTCTTTAAATTAGAAGTAGAGATGATTTGGGTTATGTGTGAGGTTGAGTGTGCCTCCTCCTTTTATATGTGAGTTAGCATGTAATGTGTGAGAGTGTGCTGAAGCATCTAGATGGTTAACTGACTATTTCCTTCTGTTTAGTATAACTGGGTAAAGTCAATGATGAATATGTGCCAATCTGGAGTCACTAATGACCTTGCAAAACTGGACAGGAACTCTTACAGAACACTATTTTCTCTGCTAAGATACAAGTGTACATACATTATGTAGGAAATATATTTTTTAAAACCTAGAAGCTAAAACACTGAGAGAGGAGTTAACTAGAAAATAAAAACAAACCCTGTAAAGAAATATGGAGCTGCTTTACAATCAGTCAAACACATAATCAATTCATCACACAATAGTTACACAATCTAGGAATGTCACAACCAGTCACATTGGGGTTCAAGAGAATTAGCCAGAGCTGTTTGAGGCATTTTAAACGTTATGATGGGAAGAGATACTGTGTGTGCTAATCTTCCAATCTTCCAATCTTCCGCACCCTCGCTCAGATGCTGTCTTATTGTACTCCTAACGTGGTCTCAACAGTCTAGAAATGTGAAGTGTTCTACCTATGGGACTCTGGTGCAGTGCCTAGAGATGAATACGTACTGTACTAGCATGTCTATGTTGGTAAGAGGAGAAGTTGAAGGGAGATCCAGTTAGCTACTCTCAATTCCAATTAGTTGTTTGTAAACTGAAAGTGCACTTTACTAGTGATGAGCTTAAATGCTTTAATGAGAGCCACAGTCTTGAGTACTTTTTGGAGTTCCTTGCCCTCTGTTCAATAAAAGGACTATCTCTACTAAGGCACTGGGATTTGTGAAAAATTAGTTTGTCATGTTCTTTGTATTTTGAAAGATTTCTTAACCCCCTCACCTTCGACTCGTTCTTCTCTTATCCTCTTCACCCCCAGGCCAGTCCTTCACATCCCCACAGTCGTGTCAGTTGTTTTCCTTTACTCGTTAGTTACACACACAGTTCATTCCTGTGTTGTCAACCTGGTCACTTCCTCTGTCACATCATGTTTACCAGGCAGTGCGAGCGTGTTGCTGTGGTGACAGCCAGCCACAGGAACGCAGCATCACAGAACACAATGTACAACAGCCTGTGAGGGGAGACTCCAATAGAGAAAGAGAATGTTCCAGAACTATTAGACATCTTGCTTTCTCCTTCCTTCATCTACTCTATAGTACAGCCATCTGTGACGAAGGTGAGGAAATGAGGAAAGAATGCCTTGTATGTTTTATTGGAATGTGTTTAGTGAAGCTCTGACCGTTGAGAGCCCATCTTGTAGAAGCCAATGCATCATCCGTTTTGGCAGATCGCCTTTTTTTTCTTTTTCATAGACCGCTCTTATCCAGCACAACTAGGTTTAAGTGCCTTGTTCAAGGGCACATTGACTGATTTTTTTTGTTGTTGTTGCAGATCTGGGATTCGAACCAGCAACCTTTTGGTTACTGGCCCAACACGCTTAACCACTAAGCTACCTACCGCTCTGCAGGCTAACAGTCCCATAGGTCTGCATTTTGGGGTGGCATCTGCCTCAGAAAAATATATTTAATGTCTGCCATTGTGATGATTTTAAGGGCTACTGTATGTTGTGTGTGTGTACACGCCTGGCTGTGTGTATGTATGTTTCTGCATAGCTGTGCGTGTGCGGAAAATCATATTTGTTGTATTTGTCTGTGGGTATCAGAGTTAGTCAACTCTGTGACTCTGTCCTTCCCCAGCTCTGAGGACATTTAGTTCCCCTCTCAATCATCCCCAGCTCTAATTACCTCCTGCAGTCAGAAATAAAGAATGTTTCTCTCTTCACTCTTCCTCACCCTCTCTGTTCTCCCTTTACCCCGGTCTCCTCCCCCTCTTCCCTTGTCCCGTTCTACCTCCCTCCCTGCAGATCAAGTGAATGTACTCTGACAGCTGACTGTGCGCCAAACATTCTAGTGTAGAGGACTAGTACACAAACCAAGGCTCCTCTAGCTCAACACACACACACACACACACACAACAATGTGGGTACGGTATACGTGTATAGTTATGTGGAATGATTGTGTGAGAGTCTGTCTGTCTGTCCAGCCTCACGTCTGTCTGTCTCTGTAAACATGAGTGTCAGTAGGCCGCAGTAGTGCAAGTTGTCTGGCATAAGTGAAGACAGCCAGAACAGGGGGCCTAACCAAGCCAGATCTGATCTGGGATTAGTCAGTGAGGTCAAAAGTCCTGCCTCATCATGATTACAGCACTGAGTGTCTCTACATCTGCCACATTATTGTAATTACACATCATTATAATAATTATCTGCATAATTAACTCTGATGTAGCAGCAGAGTTCTGCTAATGATGAATGCTAGAAGGGCAGGAAATATGTCACTGATTAAATAAATCAATGAAATAACTTATTTAAATAATTGCATAAATCCCTGTCATAATTCCATGAATCCCTGCTATCTGGTAGGTGATGTTTCTGTAAGAAGTACTATACCCTCCTAGTGTATAAACAAGTAACTTATTGACCTGGGAACAGTTTTTTTTTGTGTTTGCTTGTGCGTGTGTGTGCATTTCTGAGGAAAGCAAAGGATGGGTGAGGGGAGCGGAAGGTGGGTGCTTATGTCTGGTCATACATGTCAACAATCGGAGAGGAACTACCCACAATGAATGCCATAGGAGGACTGTGAAGCTGCTTCTTCCTTCTCTTTTCTATGGAAAGCCTCACACCGACCCTGGACCATTCTTAGTAATGCTCCTCCTCCCACATACCAATATATACAAGGACAAATATCAAACCATCAAAAGAGAATAATGAGTGCAACTTCTAGGAACAAACTAATCACAGCAACAACATCTTCCCAGAACGCATGATAGAAAAAACCCCTGGGGTTCCAAGGAGTTGGAACTTGTGATAAGTATGCTATTATACATAATCTAAAAAAAATAATATTGAATAAAGAGAACAGAACAAACTGTAATGCTGCAGATAAGGTGATGACAGTGTATCTATCTGCATTTATATTCCAATACCAAGGAGCACTGAACAACATTACACTACCTGATATTACACAGGAGACATGCTATTTGTCCCAGTGGTGACCACCACCCAAACACCAGAGAAATACTTGCTTGAGTTGTAAAGAAGACATATGAACGTGGAAGTTTACAGTCATTTAATCTGGCCAAATAAAGGAATGTTTTTGTTAATGCACTCTTGCTTGTAAAATGTCCATTAGTAATGTTCCTTGGAAATGGACGGGCTGGATGACTTAATACAGTTATTATACTACACAATTCTGAGGCACTACGGTCTCTGGTGCTTAGTCACTTCTATTTTGGGGACATTCTTATCAGACGCAAAACAAGCACATGGATTCCTTGTGGCTCTTAGGACAGAGGTTTAAAAATAGCAGGCAGTTTAGTTGGATGTAAATTCCTGGCATGGACCCCCGAGAGAGGTGGGTACTTCCAGTCCAAGCTTGATGTGCATCACATCAATCAATCATTCAAATTTATTTATAAAACCCTTTTTACATCAGCTGATGTCACAAAGTGCTGTACAGAAACCCAGCCTAAAACCCCAAACAGCAAGCAATGCAGATGTAGCAGCCCGGTGGCTAGGAACAACTCCCTAGAAAGGCAGGAACCTAGGAAGAAACCTAGAGGAACCAGGCTCTGAGGGGTGGCCAGTCCTCTTCTGGCTGTGCTGGGTGGAGATTATAACAGTAAACAAGCTTCTGCCAGACCCGCTGTGACGGTGAACCTTTACTATGCAGGCCTAATTCAAGAGAAGGGTGGCTGGATCACTGCAAACAGAGGTGTCACCCTGTCTGACGTGAGACAATAACATGCACTGCTTTTTGGTGCAGTTTTATTCGTCACTGACAATTCAAGGCGAAGATGGTCCATTCACTCACAGGATGTTTCATTTTTAGGTTTGAGGGCCCTCCAATGGCCATTTACTGTCATTACAACTGCAAGCCGAGGAAGCCGTTCAGCACCTTCCATTCTTATAGCTTCCCTAACCATCATGCTGAGCCATGTTAACACGGTTGCATTCTAAAACCAGGGTCTGTGTGCCTTTCAGAGGCCTTCTAGACTAGATTTATAATCCCAGTTAGTTTTGCGACCCTAGCAGGGACTAGGTCTGGAGCTAAACCATGCTGAATAAGTCTGCTGCGGGTGGATGCAGTGTGTCTCTTCCCAGTGTGAAAGCCCATACAGGCACCATGAGAACAGCTAGACATGCTTTGGCTGAGGCCTTTTTATCTTTCACCAGCAGGACATAAATGTGGTTTCAGAATATATAGCAATAAAAGTGCAAGAGGTATTATAGATTGAGACTCACATATTATTAATATAATCGTCCTTACATGTGACTGTGTGTGAGGAGGAGGAAGAACAGGGACTCCACTGTGCTGTTCAGGAAGTGAATGATTCAGAGGAGGAAAAACACTTTGTAAAATGGATTCATTCATTTTGGGCTCCCGAGTGGCACAGAGGTCTAAGGCACTGCATTTCCGTGAAAGAGGCATCACTACATTCCCTGATCCGAATCCATGCTGTATCACATCCGGCCGTGATTGGGAGTCCCATAGGGCGGCGCACAATTGGCCCAGCGTTGTCCGGGGTAGGCCATCATTGTAAATAAGAATTGGTTCTTAACTGACTTGCCTAGTTAAATAAAGATAAAATAAAACATTTCAGAGGATTGTAACCGTTCAGTAGTTGTTATGAAAGGATAGCACGCAGGTTGTTACGTCAACATCAGATCCAGGGGGTAAAGGTGTCAATGAACAAGGTTTTGACATTATATGATCCCAAAGTGTGCCCTATAGAGGTCATACCAATTATGTATATGTATTCATGTCATTGGATGTTAAGTTATGAGCACGACACGTTTTAGGCTATGTGCTCTATAAGTGGTCTGGAACAAGCGGCTGTAGACACACTGTGTTGGAGCACTGAATCATGAGTCAGAGTCATGCATTCCCACAAAGGAAAGCAGAGGCATGAACACAGTGGGACTGCACATGTGTGACACACAACAGACATGCACAAGCTGTGTTATAAATTGGAGCACACACTCAAGACTCAGACTTATCAACAAACAAATAAAATACCCTGCAAACACTCACACACACACACACACATACACACTCACAAGCGCTGGTGCGTGTCTGGGAACGTGTTCCTGCTGCGCACATAAACCTACTGGATATGAATTTATCTTAGAGACACAAGGTGGTGAGTCTGCACACACTGGAACATGGGCTGTTGCAGCTAAGCAAACACAAGAGACATGCTTGCTATGTTATTCCCTCACCATTCATTTAAAGCTTTCACATTTCATGATTGCAATTATAATGCATAATGTGGTATTTTACACATGTTATAATCAGCATCCCTCTTCTTTTAGTCCACCTAATCTACATTTAGAAAGTATCTTAGGAAGTGTGGGTTCTCTCTCTCCCTCAGTGACCTCCCTCCCACTCCCTCCACCCCAGAGAGAGCATGTCCTCCCTCCCAGGACCCTCCACCCCAGAGAGAGCATGTCCTCCCTCCCACGCCCCTCCACCCCAGAGAGAGCATGTCCTCCCTCCCACGCCCCTCCACCCCAGAGAGAGCATTCCTTCCTCCCACGCCCCTCCACCCCAGAGAGAGCATGTCCTCCCGTCCACGCCCCTCCACCCCAGAGAGAGCATGTCCTCCCATCCACGCCCCTCCACCCCAGAGAGAGCATGTCCTCCCATCCACGCCCCTCCAGGCCAGAGAGAGCATGTCCTCCCGTCCACGCCCCTCCACCCCAGAGAGAGCATGTCCTCCCATCCACGCCCCTCCACCCCAGAGAGAGCATGTCCTCCCATCCACGCCCCTCCAGGCCAGAGAGAACATGTCCTCCCGTCCACGCCCCTCCACCCCAGAGAGAGCATGTCCTCCCATCCACGCCCCTCCACCCCAGAGAGAGCATGTCCTCCTATCCACGCCCCTCCAGGCCAGAGAGAGCATGTCCTCCCTCCCACGCCCCTCCACCCCAGAGAAAGCATGTCCTCCTATCCACGCCCCTCCAGGCCAGAGAGAGCATGTCCTCCCTCCCACGCCCCTCCACCCCAGAGAAAGCATGTCCTCCCATCCACGCCCCTCCAGGCCACCAGGTCAGTACCTTAGTACACTGATCATTCACAAGACTTCATGGACTGTTGACCGTGAAGTCTGGGTCAGAGGAAGTCACAGTAGCCCCCTCCCCCAACCCCCGAGTTTCATCCCTGCAGAAATATGTATCTTCCTGTCCCTACTGGGGCGAGGGGCAGAGACGAGAGGTGCATGTCTGGACACAAGTCACAAGGCTCCTCAAACAGGGTTGTGTTGGCTTAGGGACCCCTGTGAGACAGGAATGCCTACATCTGAGTACATCAACCACAATGCCCCTGTCCCTGCATAGTCATTAACAAGTTTTAATTTCAAGTGTGAAGTCCACTGTTACTATAGGCTTTACGTTACATCAAGATAGGTTCTGCCACTGGATTTATGAGTCAAATGTACGTAATGTTAGTTCTCTGAACAGCACCAATTTGAATGGGAGTATGTAATGGTGTACCATAACTTCAAAATATAGTTCAAAGCTGTATTTATGACTGCAATCTAGTTCCAGACTTTCTCTGATGGGCTTTGCCTGGCTCGCCGCTAGCCTCTCCTCACTAACATAAAACAGAAGTAGACAGCTTTATGACTGGATTGGAAGTGCATGGAGGCAGTGCTGGGGGCAGTACAAATATCAGTGTACTGTGGTATAATGATGCCCTTATGAAGTCCTGTTCAGACTCTGGAATGAGTTCAGCATAGAGAGTAAAGACAGAGGGAGGGTTGACTAAACAGTAACAAGCTGCGTTCCCCAGGGGACGTTAACTAAGGTACGCACATAGGAAAGATTGATCTCACCCCCTTGTGTGCAGTTCTGTGTGGTAGGCTACTGTAATGTTTTGTGTAAGTTTGTTTGTGTTTAAGAGAGAGAGAGAGAGAGAGAATATACAGCAAAACCATATACAGGATCAACTACAAATTTTAGAATCAACTATTAAAGATGACCAGAAACCACTGGATTCTCCAATTACATTGAAGGAACTACAAGACAAAATACCAACCCTCCAAACCAAAGAAGACTGTGGTGTTGATGGTATCCTAAACAAAATTATAAAACATACATACCAGAAATGTCATTTGGCTATATTTAACCCTTATGTTGTCTTAAGGGTAAAAACAAATGACCCACCACTATGTTAAACAGCAAAGAAAACCCCCTAAATTATATATTTTCAACTTGAAATGTGATGACTTTTCCTAGAGTGACCACAACATTAGAAAAAGTGAAACATCGCCTTTGTGGCTGAGATCAGTGATCGTGAGGACAGGAAGCCAGCCATCATCCTGGACTACAACCACAACATAGGAGGCGAGGACAACCTGGACAAGGTGATTGGAACTTACAACTGCAGGAGGATGACTTCCCGCTGGCCCCTGATCATTGTCCATAACATCATTAATGTGTCCTCATACAATGCCTTCGTGATATGGAACAAGATCAACCCTACCTGGATGCCTGATAAGCAAATCAATAGGATGGTGTTCCTGGAGCAGCTGGGAAAGGCACTTGTAGGAAGGGTGCGCCTCCCATGCACAGCAGCCTCTGCAGCGCTTGTGAAAGCTCTTCGGGGGGCTGAATCTTGTCCTGATCCACCTGAGGCTGCAGCTGGGGCAGGCAAGAGGAGGAGATGCCAATTCTGCCCCCCAAAGAAGGACTGTAAAACAAATACTATGCACATGTGAGAAATACATCTGCAAAGTCCATGCACACACACTTGTACACTTGCATTCAGGGCAGCAGGTAGCCTAGTGGTTAGAGCGTTGGGCCAGTAACTGAAAGGTTGCTAGATCGAATCCCTAAGCTGACAAGGTAAAAATCTGTTGTTCTGCCCCTGAACAAGGCAGTTAACCCACCGTTCCTAGGCTGCCATTGTAATAATACATTTGTTCTTAAATAAAGGTGAAAAGGTGAACAAAATATGCTAATTAGAATTTATTTAGGTTTTTGTTTTGTATCTATTATCTTGTTTCATTCTTATTTATTGTTGTTGTTTATACACCTTGTGGGTGGGGGCAATGGTTAAAAAAATGGGAGAAGACTAGTATTTTGTTGTTGAATTCCGCATTGTACAGTATATAATAATATATCACGATGTTGCCAAAAAAGTTCAATACTTATTGTTTCCTTTCAATAAAATGCATTCAAAACTACTTTCTGCACATTTCTGCTACTTTGTTAGGCTATACAAGTGTTCTCTTGCAAAACATATATGTTCACACATTTGCAGTACATTTAGCAATAATAATAATAAACCTCTACTTTAGTAAAGAAAACATTTATGACAGCTGTGTTGTAATAAAAACGAGTGGTGTCCTCTGATTAAATACAGTCTTTCTGCATTGTGAAGAGGGAAAACCCAGATATTCACAAAGTTTGTGATGAATGACAGGTTGTTTCTTCATGCAAAATAGATTTGGGGTTCAAAATTCAATTAAGCTGCTTTATTTTGGGGGTTTATTGAAGGCAGGTCATTTTTTACCCTTAGGACAAGGGGAGTATACAGAATGTTAAGACTACACAAGGGTTAAACTCTTTAACATCATCCTCAGCTTTGGCAACTTCCCCAATATTTGGAACCAAGGACTGATCAGCCCAATCCACAAAATTGGAGAGAAAAATGTCAACCCAATAATTACAGTGGAATCGGCGTCAACAGCAATCTCAGAAAAAGCCTGCAGTATCATCAACAGCAGACATGTACATTTCCTCGGTGAAAACAATGTCCTGAGCAAATGTCATATTGGCTTTTTACCAAAATACGTATAACAGACCGCGTATGCTCACCCACTTCAACATATATTTCAATAAATTGGCGAGGGAACTAGAACAGTCTTCAGCACCTGGCCTCACCCTACTGGACTCGGAAATCAAATGTCTACTGTTTGCAGATTATCTGGTTCTTCAATCCCCAACCAGCCTACAGCTGAACCTAGATCTTCTGCACAGATTCTGTCAGACTTGGGTCCTAACAGTGAATCTCAGTAAGACTAAATGAATTGTGTTCCAAAAAAGCTCCAGTAGCCAGGACAGAAAATACAAATTTGATCTAGACACCGTTACCTTAGACTACACAAAGAACTAAACCAACCTTGGCCTTAACATCAACACCACAGGTAACTTCCACAAGGCTGTGAAATATCTAAGAGACAAGGCAAGAAGGAGATTCTACGCCATCAACAGGAACATACAACTCAGCATTCCAATTAGGATCTAGCTAAAAAAAATACTCTAATCAGTTATAGAACTCTTGCCCTCTATGGTTGTGAGTTCTGGGGTCCACTCACCAACCAAGAATTCACAAAATGATACACACACCCAATTGAGACTCGATGCAGAATTCTGCAAAAATATACTTTGTGTACAACGCAAAATCCCAAACAATGCATGCAGAGCAGAATTCGGACAATACCCGTTATTTATAAAAATCTAAAAAAGATCTGTTCAATTCTATAACCCCCTGAAAGGAAGCAATGCCCACACATTCCACCACAAAGCTGGTTCTAGGGCTCTGTTCACAAACACAAACAGACCCCACAGATCCCCATGACAGCAACACAATTAGACACATTGGAACGAATCAACCAAAAAACAGAGCAAATTGGAATGCTACCTTGCCCTAAAAAAAAAAGACTACACAGTGGCAGAATAACTGACCACTGTGACTGACCCAAAATTCAGAGGCCTAAGAAAATCCTTGACTATGTACAGACTCAGTGAGCATAGCCTTGTTATTGAGAGAGGCTGGCATTGGCAGACGTGGCTCTCGAGAAGAGGTGGAAACTGAGCTAAACTTTCAAACCTCCTGACAAATGTATGACCACATTAGAGATGCATATTTCCCACAGATCACAGAGACACACAAGGAATTTGAAAGCAAATTAATCATAGATTAACCCCCGTATTTCTGTTAGGTGAAATATCGCAGTGTGCAATCACAGCAGCAAGATTTGTGGCCCGTTGCCATGAGAAAAGGGCAACAAGTGGAGCACAAACAACATTGTAAATACCACCAATATGTATCTGTTTATTTATTTTCCCCTACTATTCGTACTACACCTATTTGCTTTTTCCTTTGCTCTGCGGTCCAACTCATCCCAAACCATCTCAATTGGGTTGTCGGGTGATTGTGGAGGCCAGGTCCTCTGATGCAGCACTCCATCACTCTCCTTCTTGGTCAAATAGCCCTTACACAGCCTGGAGGTGTGTTGGGTCATTGTCCTGTTGAAAAACAAATGATAGTCCCACTAAGCGCAAACCAGCTGGGATGGCATATCGCTGCAGAATATGTAAAATATTTTTTGATATGTTTAACACTTTTTTGGCTACTACATGATTCCATATGTGTTATTTCCTAGTTTTGATGTCTTCACTATTATTCTACAATGTAGAAAATATAAAAAATTAAGAAAAACCCTGGAATGAGTAGCTGTGTCCAAACCTTTGAGTTGTACTGTATATTTTATTAAACCTTTTTGAGTGCAATATTTAATATTAAATTAAAATATGTTTTTGTTGATGTTGTTTGGTGTCTTCTCATTTAGATGTATTGTTTAATTCACTTGCTTTGGCAATGTTAATATGTTTGCCATGCTAATAGAGCCCCACAGTGGAGATGTCATAATACCCATAAAATCCAGCAGTCAAACAGGGAAATGGTTCCAATTGTTTTTCCACCATTTTTCCCATAGGTAAAACTTAAAATAAGGGCTGTGTTTTGTGTAGGTTTACCCTGGCGTGATGTTTTGATAACCATATAAATCTCTCTCGGACAAGGTGACTTTAATCAACATATTCGGCTCTATTTACTCTCAGATTTGAAAATGCTAATTAGCATCAAAGTAAACATCATGCAAGACTACAAATCCCTGCAAGCTCCTGCACATCATCTCTAGCTGACACCTTTGCTAGCAGGCATTGTGTCAATTTAAAACTTGCACACGACAGTTTACATAATTGAACATTCAAAGAAATCAAATCAAAATCAAATCAAATGTATTTATATAGCCCTTCGTACATCAGCTGATATCTCAAAGTGCTGTACAGAAACCCAGCCTAAAACCCCAAACAGCAAGCAATGCAGGTGTAGAAGCACGGTGGCTAGGAAAAACTCCCTAGAAAGGCCAAAACCTAGGAAGAAACCTAGAGAGGAACCAGGCTATGTGGGGTGGCCAGTCCTCTTCTGGCTGTTCCGGGTGGAGATTATAACAGAACATGGCCAAGATGTTCAAATGTTCATAAATGACCAGCATGGTCAAATAATAATAAGGCAGAACAGTTGAAACTGGAGCAGCAGCACGGCCAGGTGGACTGGGGACAGCAAGGAGTCATCATGTCAGGTAGTCCTGAGGCATGGTCCTAGGGCTCTGGTCCTCCGAGAGAGAGAAAGAGAGAAAGAGAGAATTAGAGAGAGCACACTTAAATTCACACAGGACACCGAATAGGACAGGAGAAGTACTCCAGATATAACAAACTGACCCTAGCCCCCCGACACATAAACTACTGCAGCATAAATACTGGAGGCTGAGACAGGAGGGGTCAGGAGACACTGTGGCCCCATCCGAGGACACCTCCGGACAGGGCCAAACAGGAAGGATATAACCCCACCCACTTTGCCAAAGCACAGCCCCCACACCACTAGAGGGATATCTTCAACCACCAACTTACCATCTTGAGACAAGGCTGAGTATAGCCCACAAAGATCTCTGCCACGGCACAACCCAAGGGGGGGGCGCCAACCCAGACAGGATGACCACATCAGTGAATCAACCCACTCAGGTGACGCACCCCCTCCAGGGACGGTATGAGAGAGCCCCCGTAAGCCAGTGACTCAGCCCCTGTAATAGGGTTAGAGGCAGAGAATCCCAGTGGAAAGAGGGGAACCGGCCAGGCAGAGACAGCAAGGGTGGTTCGTTGCTCCAGAGCCTTTCTGTTCACCTTCCCACTCCTAGGCCAGACTACACTCAATCATATGACCCACTGAAGAGATGAGTCTTCAGTAAGGACTTAAAGGTTGAGAGCGAGTTTGCGTCTCTGACATGGGTAGGCAGACCGTTCCATAAAAATGGAGCTCTATAGGAGAAAGCCCTGCCTCCAACTGTTTGCTTAGAAATTCTAGGGACAATTAGGAGGCCTGCGTCTTGTGACCGTAGCGTACGTGTAGGTATGTACGGCAGGACCAAATCAGAGAGATAGGTAGGAGGAAGCCCATGTAATGCTTTGTAGGTTGGCAGTAAAACCTTGAAATCAGCCCTTGCTTTGTCAGGAAGCCAGTGTAGGGAGGCTAGCACTGGAGTAATATGATCAAATTTTTTGGTTCTAGTCAGGATTCTAGCAGCCTCTGCATCTCTGTTTTGTCCGAGTTTAAAAGTAGAAAGTTTGCAGCCATCCACTTCCTTATGTCTGAAACACATGCTTCTAGCGAGGGCAATTTTGGGGCTTCACCATGTTTCATTGAAATGTACAGCTGTGTGTCATCCGCATAGCAGTGAAAGTTAACATTATGTTTTCGAATGACATCCCCAAGAGGTAAAATATATAGTGAAAACAGTAGTGGTCCTAAAACGGAACCTTGAGGAACACCGAAATTTACAGTTGATTTGTCAGAGGACAAACTATTCACAGAGACAAACTGATATCTGAAATGTTGCTAATTTATATATTACTAAATTTGGCTAACATTAGATAGATGATCCAGAGATTCTTACCTTTGCCTTGATCCGGCAGTCTCATCCAGATCATCATGGCATTTGTAGTTCTTCATGATACCACATTAGCAGCTAATTAGCATTTCATTTTTTTGGAGGGGGGATAAATAAAAGCAAATATATTGATAAAAGTCACCTTGTCCTAGAGAGATTTACACAGTTATCATAACGTCATGCAAGGGTAAACCTACAAGAAACACCCCCCTTATTTGAAGTGTTTCTAAAATCCTCTATGGGAAAAACGTATGGTGGAAAAACGATTGGAACCATTTCCCTGTTTGACTGCTGGATTTTATGGGTATTATGATATTGCGTTACTCTATAAAACCCCATTGAATTGAAAGAAAGAGGGAGAGAGTGTGTGAGCGCGAGAGAGAGAGAGAGAGAGAGAGAGAGATGCCAAAATATGAGCCTTTCTTTGTTCCCCATGGATGTTGTTTGGCTTTTTGCAACTTTTGTGTTGTTGTAATGAAATAGTAGCAACTCTTCATGGATTGGTGTATATATCTGTCATCTTGCTGACACTGAATGTAGACACTTTGCTGGAAGGACCCTAGAAAGTTGTGTGAGGGTCAATATAGTTGTACGTGGCCAGACTGCCATCCAGTGTTTATGTCGAGTATTTTAGCACTAATGGTGAATTGTGAAAGAGTCCTAAGGGATGTAAGTGAATTGGCACAGATTCTGCAACATCCAGAATCCAACACAAATAATCAAACAGATGGGCCTCTGCCTCCATGGCAGCCTGGAGGAAATGCCTTTACATTGATTCCACTACGAATAATGGGATCTGTGTGTGTGTGCGTGTGCGTGTGCGTGTGCGTGTGTGTGTGTGTGTTGGTACATCTTGTGGCCAATACCTTTCTCTTTGCCCTGTTCTCACTCTCCCCCACCTCGTGGGTATTTGCTTTGGTTGGCACCTATCACCTTTAACTGTAACCCACAAACAGAACAATGGAGGATATTCTCTCAACTCAGCATCTTGGTGAGAGAGCATGGTCAAACAACAACAAGGAGCAAGACTGAGACCAGAGAGACCACATTACTGAAAGTCGCATTGAAAACCACAGCAAGCAGATTAACATCACAGCACAGGGCATTATTTTCATGTACGCTTTCAAGTGTTGAAATCCTTCACCATGCACATGGGGGGAAAAAACTAAATTGCTCTTGAAAGTTATATTATTGAAAACATTGTCTAGGCTAAATGTAAAACTGCCATTCGAATTGGTAGACTGCGTTGTTCTCTCTGCTTTGTGCCAGTCCATTACAGCATTGGGAAAAGATTTCTCTCTGCTTTGGAAAGAGTATTAGGCGGAAACCTCTTAAAGGCCCAGTGCAGTCAAAAACGTGATTTTCATGTGTTTTATATATATATTTCTAAACTACAAGGTTGGTATAAAACGGTGAAATAGTGAACATGATGATAATGCCCTTTAAGTGAAAGAGCTGTTTGAAAGTGCTTTGTTGTGATTTAATCTGCCATGCCTCCACTTGATGTGACACAACTCCCAGCTTCCCCCCTTTCCCCCACCAGCTTCCCATCCTCCCAGTCTGGGATGTCTACAAAATGCTTCAATGCGATTACGGTCTGTAAAGTACCCGGCCCGGACCTAATTCCCCAGAAACTGTTGAAAGATTTTACTTGTGAGGGCAGTACTCTCCTATGTCATGTTCACAGCTCCTCTTTGAAGGAGGGCCTAGTTCCTAAGCATTGGAATGAAGCAGTGGACATCCCCATCCTCAAAACATGTCCATGTAGAACAACTAAGACCAATATCTCTGACATCCCAGTTTGCAAAGATTGCTGAAGGCTTTGCTCTCCAGTCTATACTCAATGAAATCTCTTCTGACCACAGACAGTTTGAAAGTCTAAAAGGCAGGTCCACCTCCCATCATCCCCATGACCTTGTTAGCCTTGTCTCTCCAAAGACTCAGAAAAAACTTGGTCTGCTCTTTGGTAGCCACAGATTTCAGCAAAGCATATGACAGGGTTATCCTCACAATCGTCATAAAAAAGATTCTGTCAGTGGGGGTGAGGCTTGAAATGGTCCCATGGATTTGTGACTTTATCGCTGACAGGAGATGGTGAAGCGTGATTCATCACTCCAGAGAATGCATTTTCACTGCTACAGAGTCCAATGGCGGCAAGCTTCACACCACTCCCACCGATGCATTATTGATGAGTGCAAGGAAAAGGACAGGGCCAAGGAAGGTGAGGGACTCCCATTCAGATCGGACACCACGATAGCGATCACCATCTGGCAGTCCGATGGACAAATCTGGGATTGGTGGATGCCAGGAAAACGCTACCTGCCCAAATGCATAGTGCCAACTTTAAAGTTTGGTGGAGGAGGAATAATGGTCTGGGGCTATTTTTTATGGTTCGGACTTGGCCCCTTAGTTCCAGTGTAGAGAAATCTTAACACTACAGCATAAAATGACATTCTAGACGAGTCTGTGCTTCCCACTTTGTGGCAACAGTTTGGGGAAGGCCCTTTCCTGTTTCAGCATGACAATGACCCTGTGCTCAATGAAAATAAATGTGTAGTGATGTATGTCACACCCCCTTCTTCATCAACGGCGTTCCCCTGTCAGAAACATCAAAGGTCAGGGTGCTGTGTCTCACTGTCCAGCAGGACCTATGTTGGAGGAGCCAGGTTAGCACCATGACCACAAGCACCAGAAGGAAACTGTTCCTCCTCAAGCGCATTAAGCGCTTCTCTGTAAAGACCTACTGTCCATCTACATTGGCTACGTAAGACCAGTTCTGGAGTATGTTGTACCTGGCTATTTGTCTGAACACAGCAGGTGTAGACCTTACAGTGAAATGCTTACTTACAGGCTCTAATCAATAGTGCAAAAAGGGTATTAGGTGAACAATAGGTAAGTAAAGAATTAAAAGCAACAGTATAAAGACAGTGAAAAACAGTAGCAAGGCTATAAACAGTAGCGAGGCTATAAAAGTAGCTAGGCTACATACAGACACCGGTTAGTCAGGCTGATTGAGGTAGCATGTTACATGTAGATATGGTTAAAGTGACTATGCATATATGATGAACAGAGAGTTGCAGTTGCGTCAAGAGGGGTTGGCGGGTGATGGGTGGCAGGACACAATGCAGATAGCCCGGTTAGCCAATGTGCGGGAGCACTGGTTGGTCCGGCCAATTGAGGTAGTATGTACAGTGCCTTGCGAAAGTATTCGGCCCCCTTGAACTTTGCGACCTTTTGCCACATTTCAGGCTTCAAACATAAAGATATAAAACTGTATTTTTTTGTGAAGAATCAACAACAAGTGGGACACAATCATGAAGTGGAACGACATTTATTGGAACTTTTTTTGGGCGTGCAAAAAATTGGGCGTGCAAAATTATTCAGCCCCTTTACTTTCAGTGCAGCAAACTCTCTCCAGAAGTTCAGTGAGGATCTCTGAATGATCCAATGTTGACCTAAATGACTAATGATGATAAATACAATCCACCTGTGTGTAATCAAGTCTCCGTATAAATGCACCTGCACTGTGATAGTCTCAGAGGTCTGTTAAAAGCGCAGAGAGCATCATGAAGAACAAGGAACACACCAGGCAGGTCCGAGATACTGTTGTGAAGAAGTTTAAAGACGGATTTGGATACAAAAAGATTTCCCAAGCTTTAAACATCCCAAGGAGCACTGTGCAAGCGATAATATTGAAATGGAAGGAGTATCAGACCACTGCAAATCTACCAAGACCTGGCCGTCCCTCTAAACTTTCAGCTCATACAAGGAGAAGACTGATCAGAGATGCAGCCAAGAGGCCCATGATCACTCTGGATGAACTGCAGAGATCTACAGCTGAGGTGGGAGACTCTGTCCATAGGACAACAATCAGTCGTATATTGCACAAATCTGGCCTTTATGGAAAAGTGGTAAGAAGAAAGCCATTTCTTAAAGATATCCATAAAAAGTGTCGTTTAAAGTTTGCCACAAGCCACCTGGGAGACACACCAAACATGTGGAAGAAGGTGCTCTGGTCAGATGAAACCAAAATTGAACTTTTTGGCAACAATGCAAAACGTTATGTTTGGCGTAAAAGCAACACAGCTGAACACACCATCCCCACTGTCAAACATGGTGGTGGCAGCATCATGGTTTGGGCCTGCTTTTCTTCAGCAGGGACAGGGAAGATGGTTAAAATTGATGGGAAGATGGATGGAGCCAAATACAGGACCATTCTGGAAGAAAACCTGATGGAGTCTGCAAAAGACCTGAGACTGGGATGGAGATTTGTCTTCGAACAAGACAATGATCCAAAACATAAAGCAAAATCTACAATGGAATGGTTCAAAAATAAACATATCCAGGTGTTAGAATGGCCAAGTCAAAGTCCAGACCTGAATCCAATCGAGAATCTGTGGGAAGAACTGAAAACTGCTGTTCACAAATGCTCTCCATCCAACCTCACTGAGCTCGAGCTGTTTTGCAAGGAGGAATGGGAAAAAATTTCAGTCTCTCGATGTGCAAAACTGATAGAGACATACCCCAAGCGACTTACAGCTGTAATCGCAGCAAGAGGTGGCGCTACAAAGTATTAACTTAAGGGGGCTGAATAATTTTGCACGCCCAATTTTTCCGTTTTTGATTTGTTAAAAAAGTTTGAAATATCCAATAAATGTCGTTCCACTTCATGATTGTGTCCCACTTGTTGTTGATTCTTCACAAAACATATACAGTTTTATATCTTTATCTTTGAAGCCTGAAATGTGGCAAAAGGTCGCAAAGTTCAAGGGGGCCGAAGACTTTTGCAAGGCACTGTACATGAATGTATAGTTAAAGTGACTGTGCATATATGATAAACAGAGAGTAGCAGCAGCGTAAAAGAGGGGTTGGGACACACACACACACAAAGCAAATAGTCTGGGTAGCCATTTGATTACCTGTTCAGGAGTCTTATGTCTTGGGGGTAAAAACTGTTGAGAAGCCTTTTTGTCCTAGACTTGGAACTCCGGTACCGGCTTGCCATGTGGTAGTAGAGAGAACAGTCTATGACTTGGGTGGCTGGGGTCTTTTATACATTTTAGGGCCTTCCTCTGACACCGCCTGGTGTAGAGGTCCTGGATGGCAGGCAGCTTAGCCCCAGTGATGTACTGGGCCGTACGCACTACCCTCTGTAGTGCCTTGCAGTTGGAGGCTGAGCAATTGCCGTACCAGGCAGTGATGCAACCTGTCAGGATGCTCTCGATGTTGCAGCTGTAGAACCTTTTGAGGATGTCAGGACCCATGCCAAATCTTTTTAGTTTCCTGGGGGGGAATAGGCTTTGTCGTGCCCTCTTCACGACTGTCTTGGTGTGTTGGGCCATTCTAGTTTGTTGTTGATGTGGACACCAAGGAATTTGAAGCTCTCAACCTGCTCCACTACAGCCCCGTCGATGAGAATGGGGACATGCTCGGTGCTCCTTTTCCTGTAATCCACAATCATCTCCTCAGTCTTGGTTACGTTGAGGGATAGGTTGTTATTCTGGCACCACCCGGCCAGGTCTCTGACCTCCTCCCTATAGGCTGTCTCATCATTGTCGTTAATCAGGCCTACCACTGTTGTGTTGTCTGCAAACATAATGATGGTGTTGGAGTCGTGCCTGGCCATGCAGTCATGGGTGAACAGGGAGTTAAGGAGGGGACTGAGCACGCACCCCTGGGGGGCTCCAGTGTTGAGGATCAGCGTGGCAGATGTGTTGCTACCTACGCTCACCACCTGGGGGGCGGCCCGTCAGGAAGTCCAGGATCCCGTTGCAGAGGGAGGTGTTTAGTCCCAGGATCTTTTGTTAGTGATGAGATTTGAGGGTACTATGGTGTTGAACTCTGAGCTGTAGTCAATGAATAGCATTTTCACATGAGTGTTCCCTTTGTGCAGGTGGGAAAGGGCAGTGTGGAGTGCAATAGAGATTGCATCATCTGTGGATCTGTTTGGGCGGTATGCAAATTGAAGTGTGTCTAGGGTTTCTGCGATAATGGTGTTGATGTGAGCCATTACCTGCCTTTCAAAGCACTTCATGGCTACAGACGTGAGTGCTGCGGGTCTGTAGTCATTTAGGAAGGTTGCATTTGTGTTCTTGGGCACAGAGACTAAGGTGGTCTGCTTGAAACATGTTGGTATTACAGACTCAATCAGGGACATATTGAAAATGTCAGTGAAGACACCTGCCAGTTGGTCGGCACATGCCCGGAGCACACGTCCTCTTAATCCGTCTGGCCCCACAACCTTGTGTATGTTGACCTGTTTAAAGGTCTTACAGACTCAATCAGGGACATGTTGAAAATGTCAGTGAAGACACCTGCCAGTTGGTCGGCACATGCCCGGAGCACACGTCCTGGTAATCCGTCTGGCCCCACAGCCTTGTGTATGTTGACCTGTTTAAAGGTCTTACTCACGTCGGCTATGGAGAACGTGATCACACAGTCGTCCGGAACAGCTGGTGCTCTCATGCATGCCTCAGTGTTGCTTGCCTCAAAGCGAGCGTAGAAGTGATTTAGCTCATCTGGTAGGCTCGTGTCACTGGGCAGCTCGCGGCTGTGCTTCCCTTTGTAGTCTGTAATAGTTTGCAAGCCCTGCCACATAAGACGAGTGTCGGAGCCGGTGTAGTATGATTCAATCTTAGCCCTGTATTGACACTTTGCCTGTTTGATGGTTCGTCGCAGGGCAGAGAAGAATTTCTTGCAAGCTTCCGGGTTAGAGTCCCGCACCTTGAAAGCGGCAGCTCTGCCCTTTAGCTCAGTGCGAATGTTGCCTGTAATCCATAGCTTCTGGTTGGGGTATGTACGTACAGTCACTGTGGGGACGACGTCCTCGATGAACTTATTGATAAAGCCAGTGACTGATGTGGTGTACTACAACATAATCAATGCCATCGGAAGAATCCTGGAACATGTTCCAGTCTGTGACAGCAAAACAGTCCTGTAGTTTAGCTTCTGCTTCATCTGATCACTTTTTTATAGACTGAGTCACTGGTGCTTCCTGCTTAGATTTTTGCTTGTAAGCAGGGATCAGGAGGATAGAGTTGTGGCTTTGACCAAATGGAGACTGCTCAGCTGGAGTGTGTCCAGAAGAGAGCCTGCAGAATAATTCTCGATGGGTCATATACCAGCTAAAAAAACTCAGAATAATGTCCTTGGAGAGCAGAAAAGAGCAGAACTCCCAGATTGCAGACTGGCTCACCTCAACCAGACAGCAGATTACTGGACGGGCAACCTGCAACAGCTGCAACCTGAACACTCCCATTACATGCACAGGGCGCTATCAGAACTCTCCCATTCCATACTTCACTAAACTGATTAATGCACTTAATGCACACACCATAGAGCCCAGGGGCCTTAGAAATAACTTCCTAAGAACTTTAAAGACGTATCTTCTAAAGCTGCCACCCCAAACCTTGTCGTTGTAGTATAATTTGTTTTGTATTTATCGTTTTTTGACCATTTGAATTGGAAACAATCACAGTAACGTACTTAATTGGGGCGTGCATACGTATTTGAGAGAGAGCCTGAGTGTTCAGAGGATTCAATATAAGGGATTTAGCAGCTGCTACATAAAGTATTTTGTTTTAGCCTTAGACCTCTGGCTCAGTGAGGGCAAACCACAGCTATGAAAGAGGTTATATTCATTTGATGTGACATAGCCTGTTACATATGACCCCTGTGAAACCACAGTTACTCCATCTCTCAGATCCACACAGTCTCCCTACGACAAACATCAGAGTCCCAGATGTACCCTCTCCCTCTATTCACCTCTCTCTCTCCCCCTGTGGGGTGGGGCTGTTAAGCGTTAAGTCAGGGCCAGTCGGAGGCAGGATTGACGCCGTTTTTTGATCGCCAGTTTCCGTGAGAGTCTCAAATCAGGCTTCGCTGTAACTAGTCTCCAGGGAGCAGTAACACTGGGAAACTCACACCTGCACAAAGACTCTACCCAGAGCTACTCTGTAATGGATTGCTGCTATAGCCATTAAACAAATCAACCAGATGTTTTTTTATAAGTTACATTCCAGAATCCAGGCAGGGCTTACTGGTCTGAAGCACATAGGCCAGATATATTACGAATTTCAATTTGTACCATATTTTACGAATTAAAATTCTTACAATATGTAACGAAATTGCAAAACGGATGATAAGTTACGAATTCCAATTTGTTGTGGCTAACGCTAGCTATGTGGCTAGGTGGCTAACGCTAATGTTACCTTACATTACCTAGGCGAGGGGTTAGGGGTTAAGGTTAAGGTTAGGGTTAAGGTTAGGAATAAGGTTAAAGGGTTAAGGCTAGGATTAGGGGAAGGGTTAGCTAACATGCTAAGTAGTTTCAAAGTATCTAAAAAAGTAGTAAGCAGTTGTAAAGTTGTGAATTAGCTAAAATGCAAAAGTTGTCCATGATAAGTTTTGAGCATAGAAACTTTGGGTTGCTAGACATTTGCGTTATACACCAACCCATCCACCCCGATCAACCACCCTACTATACATTTGCCCTTAAATCGCATTTCCTGGTTGCAAAAATTCTAATAGTTCACCTAATTATATTCTATGTGACAAAACAAATAAGTATAGTGTAGAGAATCATTGTACCATCTAAACCGCTGTGAAATATCTTATTGAAAATATTGTATTTTCAGCTTTTTGAAGCTGGTGTACAAAACCGAAAGTAAAAGATGCAAAAACAAAACTTAAGAATGTGAAGCATAGAAATAGCACACATAGAACAGCTCTACCGCTTCTTACCGTTCAATGAGAATGACAGATCCATAACATACATTTCTGTGTGAATTTGGTCGGTCGCCCAAAAAGTTACATATTGTAGTTTTTGTCTTATGTAACCATACCAAACGTAACATACAGTATCGTAATACTTGAGTGTCCCGGATTAATGTTTACTATGTTACAGTGGCAAGAAAAAAGTATGTGAACCCTTTGGAATTACCTGCCGCAAACAAAAGAGATCTCAGAAGACCTAAGATTAAGAATTGTTGACTTTCATAAAGCTGGAAAGGGTTACAAATGTATCTATAAAAGCCTTGATGTTCATCAGTCCACGGTAAGACAAATTGTCTATGAATGGAGAAAGTTCAGCACTGTTGCTACTCTCCCTAGGAGTGGCCGTCCTGCCAAGATGACCACAAGAGCACAGCGCAGAATGCTCAATAATCTTTAGAAGAATCCTAGAGTGTAAGCTAAAGACTTACAGAAATCTTTGGAACATACTATCATCTCTGTTGACAAATCTATGATACGTAAAACACTAAACAAGAATGGTGTTCATGGGAGGACACCACGGAAGAAGCCACTGCTGTCCAGTCTGAAGTTTGCGAAAGTACACCTGGATGTTCCATCCAAAATATTCTGTGGACAAATGGACAAATGAAACTACAGTTGAGTTGGTTGGAAGGAACACACAACACTATGTGTGGAGAAAAAAAGGCACAGCACACCAACATCAAAACCTCATCCCAACTGTAAAGTATGGTGGAGTGAGCATCATGGTTTGGGGCTGCTTTGCTGCCTCAGGGCCTGGACAGCTTTCTATCATTGACGAAAAATTGAATTCCGAAGTTTATCAAGACATTTTGCAGGAGAATTTTGGGCTATGTGTCCGCCAATTGAAGCTCAACAGAAGTTGGGTGATGCAACAGGACAACGAGACAAAACACAGAAGTAAATCGACACAGAATGGCTTCAACAGAAGAAAATACGCCTTCTGGAGTGACCCTGACCTCAACCCGATTGAGATGCTGTGGCATGACCTCAAGAGAGCAGTTGACACCAGACATCCCAAGAATATTGCTGAACTGAAACAGTTTTGTAAAGAGGAATGGTACAAAATTCCTCCTGACCGTTGTGCAGGTCTGATCCACAACTACAGAAAACGTTTGGTTGAGGTTATAGCTGCCAAAGGAGGGTCAACCAGTTATTAAATCCAAGGTTTCACATACTTTTTCCACCCTGCACTGTGAATGTTTACATAGTGTGTTCAATAAAGACATGAAATGTATAATTGTTTGTGTGTTATTTGTGGTTAAGCAGACTGTGTTTGTCTATTGTTGTGACCTAGATGAAGATCAGATCAAATTTTATGACCAATTTATGCAGAAATCCAAAGGGTTCACATACTTTTTCTTGCCACTGTACGTCCAGTTTATGAGACCAGGCTGGTACCCTTAGCTGGTTCCTTACTCTGTAGCTGTAGACTCTGTAGCTCTGACCACCTGTGAAGAGGACTGGATTGTTTATTGAAGTGAAATGTGTTTGCTCCCTTTTCATATGTCCTCGTTCATATACACTGCAGAAAGTGAAATTTAAGCAAGCCTAAATCTTATATTGAGTGATATGTCACTTCAAATCAGTTTTTTTCTCAATGTTTTTCTTACCAAGCGAAATAATATACATTGGTAGATCATTTTGCTTATTTTAACCTAAAAGGCTGAATACAAGTCATGTATTTATTTCAGGATATTTTACCTCAGTAAGAAGATTAGTAAAATGTCTTGAAAAACATCTTGAAACGAGAAACTAGTTGTATGAAGCCTTTTTTTGTTTTTTTTGTGTGAAAATGATCTGTGAATGATGTTAGATCATTTTGCTTGGTAAGAAAATAAGAAAAAATGCACACATGCACTGCAGGTTGAAGGTTACATTAGCATGACCTCAAGAGCTTTAGTTGTTGTTAATCAGAACACTCTCCATTTCTGTTGGAAACTGGCATGAGACCGTTATTAAAAGATCCAACTGCAAAAAAATATATACTTATTTTATTGATTCTGTATTCATTCAGAGAGAAATTATCATGACAGCCTTCATGGCTTTAACGACGTCTGAAACGCTAGTCTGTCAAAAGCATTAACCAAATCACTTTACAACCGGGCCCTTCGTGTGTCGTTTTGCTTTTAAAATAATTTAAGTGAAAATGTTTCTTCAAATAATTAGCAGTACCGGGTCCAGACATGTCTCTGGAAACTGGACTGATTTCAAAAATAAAATATGACTGTTTCAACAGGCTAGTGGAGCCACAATTCTCTCTGTGTTCTGAGCCCTGAATGTCAGCCAAACATTTGGTTACTGAGAGCTTTGATTGGCACACAGGTGGCAGAAACCAGCAGGGTTGGTTAGGTTACTTTCTAAATGTAATCTATTACAGAAGAAGACAAAAAGGATCCATTAAAAGCATATGGTGTGTCATCATATTGGTCTCTGACTTGTGGTCGGACTCACTCAGGTGGAACAAACTCAAACTTGGCCCTTTTTTCATTGTTGAATTGAATTTCATTGAGAAAACAGAAAGGTTTCCCGCAAATATATTTTCTGAATTTAAAAGTAATCCAAGAAGTAATCATCTAGTTTTACAAAATTATCTGTAATCAATATTTTATCTGGTAATTTAACCCTAACCAGTCACCTGTCTCCAAGCTGATGACAACATCCTATGAAACCTGAGGTCCAGCGGGCCAAACATTGATCTTATGCCTCCACGTTTTAAAAGACAGACCTTTATTTTGAACTAACGCATTGAGGCTACACAACTCAGTGACTTTCATTGGTCATCGTTGCTTGTGAAATTCCAGATGTGCTACAACAGAACAAGGGGAGGAAAGAAACGTTGACAAATCTCTGCAGAGGGAGATAAGATGGCCAAAAAGATTAAGTAGGCCTAGTTGATGTGAGGTAGATTGATCTTCAGAGAGATAAGAGGAAGGAAGTGTTTGGCAACGGAATCGCTGGCAGAGTGGTCCGTCCGGTTTCTGACCTCGCTGGAGTTGAGCTGCGGAGGTAATGTTGTGTCACGACTGTTTTGACTTTCCTCCTCAGGGTCCGGACGTCAGGCTGGCTGTTAATCAGGCTAACGGGGCTGTCGCCTCTGGCCAGCCCCCATACTGACCTCACAGACTCAGCAGAGCCTAGTCATTGTCCAAGGCCATATCACCACTGGCCGACTGGGACAAAGAGAGATGCATCCACTACATCCACTCCCACACACTGTACACTCCAATACACTCTTCTTCTGTGTGTATGTATGAAGTCACACAAATACTGTACACAATCTGTATATTTCTAACATACTGTAAACTCTCCAATCACACCTCTCATAACTCTCCCACTCTGCCTACCCTGGTCCCTGCTGTCATAAACAGGTCCCTCCTGTGCAGCGGCCACTGTGTCCTGCTCTGGACCAGATGTGTTTTTATGGCCCTCCAGGGCCACACAGACCCAGAGTCTCCAAGCGTCCAGCGGTTTCCAGACTTACTCCTCCAGTGAGGGATTTCTCCATCAGGGAGCAGAGTAAACTGGCCAAACCCCACCACGTCATTACAATGTGGATAATTGGGTAATATTTGTTTGAGACATTGAGATTATAACCTATATTCACCCACTCAAAAAGACAGCCAATGTGTTATCACTATGCTTTCAACCATCTAAAAGCACAAACATATTCCAACAGAAAACAACCTCTGTTTTTTGGGTTTAGTTGCCACCCAAATGTCTATCACTGCTCTTCCACGTCACAATACGGTTGACAAAGTACGTTGAAACAACATTGATTCACCACAACTCTGGACCCCTGGCCCAGTCTGTTTCACATGGACCAATATCCACAACCACTATCAACAGTTTCATAAACTTTGTCTGTGAGAAAGTATAATGTAATCAACTTTGGACTGGACACAATGTAATCTGTTGCAATCTCTTGAGTAAGCATATTACAAGTTCCCATGTTCAGAGAGTGTTGTTGATTGGGAATTGGGAACTGTTCTTGACAGTAGACACACACACAGCCTTGCTTTTGTTCTGTCCTGCGAGTCTACTCTAAAACCTTTCCTCTAGATATTTTTTTCCCTAAGTTGAATGATATACCTCTTTATCTTGCACTTTCCTTGCCTCCCCCCCACCCCCCCTCCCCCCTCGTTCCCTCTCTCCCTCCTCCCTTCCTCCTTCTATCCCTCCATCTCTCCCTCTCTATTTTTTCCTCCATTTTCATATTCTCTTTGATTTATGCACTTGGGTCCGGTCACCCATAACCGTGTCATCATGTGCAGTGATATACGGCCCTATTAATGTACCCCTGTTCATCTGGCAGGCTGCAAGGCCTGGAGATGGGGGCCAGAGGCCGGGCCAGGGAGGGTATTCACTCAGACTTCCACTTGGAGTAGAGAGAGCGAACCTCAGGGCTGGCCAGAACTGAATACAACACAATGAAAATGGCCCTGGGCGAATGAGAGGAAGCATCATATGCTTCATTGATGTCGAAACAGAGCTTTGAGGCTGAACTGAAGGCACAATTTGGACTCACATCTCTAGATCTAGCCAGGAGGAGGTCCAACTATAACACAGCTCCTCTAACTAGGGCTGTAAATAAATGTCTCACTTCTATCTCACAGCTGCTCATCCATGTGCTCACCTTGGTGCAACAAGACACAGTAGTCCCATCTTGCCACTTCCTGACTACCAGAGTACATCCACACTGAGAACACCATGTTATTTCAATGTGGAAATGTGGGTAATATTTGGTAGAGATGTTGATCAATGAGATCTCAACCTTTATTTACCCACTCAAAAAGTGAGCCAGAAGTTTGTTTAATTCCCAATGTGTTATCACTATGCTTTCAACCATCTAATACCACAACCAAATTCCAATGGAAAAAAAAATTCCGATTTTTGGTTTAGTTGTCATCTAATTGTGTTATCACTGCACTTTCAACCATTTTGAAGCACAACAAAGTTCAAGAGGGAATACAATGTCAGATAACAAACAACTTAATGTGTTTTTAAATGAATGTGCACAACCAAATGAGATAATAATAATTCTCATGATAATTCTCATAATTCTCATGATAGCACATTGTTAGTAGTCTGTGACAAATATCTAAGCTAGACAGGGATTGGTTAAAACCCTGGATGGGAGACCCAATGAATAGCTGTAGAGTGTAGATAGATCCACTCTCCAGTAGGAGGTGCAGCCCAGTTTATAGTTATTTTTCTTTCTGGTAGTGGATCTGACGTTAGTTTGAAATATATAAATTCAACTTATGGGACTTACAAGGCTTATCTATGTTGTAAATTCCTTACAATTATGACATTATCCTGTAGTTGAAATTTCACCCTCAAAACAACAGTTTACGTTGCTAACTTTTTTTAAAAATCCAATTTTCCACAGAGATTCCATGTCACAATGCGTTGAAACAATGTTGATGTTCAACCCGTTTGTGCACAGTGAATCTCTATTCAGAGTCCTCAGTGAAGCAACTCTTTCTCAGTTTCTGCACCGATTCCGCGTATGAAATTGCATGTCAATAGTCATGTGCGTGTCATTATTTGTATGTCCACATGTGTTTGCTCTCTAACAAAAGCTCCCGTGAGTGAAATATTAAGCCTTTAAAGTCAGGAAGTGTTTTCGAAGTGTCCATTAGTCTGTGATTTGAGGACCTATAAAAACCATAGGGGGTGGGTTTAATTGTTTAATGGTTTTTAATACAGAAGATTGCAGGCCTGAATGGTTTTGTCACATGTGGAGCCACCAGAGGGCTGAGAGCGGGGGAACCGTCTGACCCCAAAGATTCAGCCTGGGTCCAGGGCAATAGATCAGGGAAATTGATTCACCTGCAACTAGGGCAATAGATCACATGTGACTTGTGACCAGGGAGATAAATCCCAGGTGACCAAACAGGAGATACAGATGGGTTCTGTTTGGTTCTGCCTGCACTTCATTACCCCATGCACTTTCTCCACCGCTCTTTGACTCTTGGAAAGCAATACGATTCACAAGAAGGGTTGCAACGGGAGGGTATATTACTGGAAACTATTGAAGTTTACCAGTAAACTACCAGAATTTTAATGGAATCTATCAAAAGACATCTAGTGGCCCCTTTGGGTAATTCAGATTTTTACAGGTGTCTAATTATCTCTGGCCCTCTGTTGCGGCCTTATCAAATGTAAAATATATGAAATAATTTAATAAGATGCTTTTAAAATATAAAATAAACTAACAAAGCTGTAAAACATTATCTTAAATATGAACCATCAACTTAGTGAATACCACTGGTGTTGACTATGAGGGTTTCAGGATGAAATAAAACTAATTTACACACTTATTTATTTTCGAATGTTAGTATGTACTTTTTCTCAATGTTTTGCATCAAACTAGTGGCAGTTGTAAAAAATGTTGCAGAGTTAATAGAAAATAATGCAATTTTTGATTAAATGCTTTTTCATTAATTAGGCTATTTTCTCTTGAACCATATGGTCCATCTACTAGAAATTCATGGACAATATTGACACAGATATCAAAAAATTGTATTATATATAAATAAAAATTATCCAAGTATAAATGACCAAAGTTACGATAGATTGCCATAGAGGTTCTGTTAATTACCAAAATTACTGAAGAATCCGGTAACTTTGGTAAAAAATACCGGTAGCTTTGCAATCCTACTCACAAGGTTGCAGTTTATGTACAGTTCATTCGGAAAGTATTCAGACCCCTTGACAAGTTCCACATTTTGTTATGTTACAGCCATATTCTAAAATTGAATAAATCATTTGTTTCCCTCAACAATCTACACACAATACCCATAGTAACAAAGCAAAAATAGTTTTTAGAAATGTTTGCTAATTTATTAAAAATTAAAAACAGAAATGCATTATTTACACAAGTATTCAGACCTTTTGCTATGAGACTCCAAATTGAGCTCAGGTGCATCCTGTTTCCATTGATCATCCTTAAGATGTTTCTACAACTTGATTGAAGTTCACCTGTGGTAAATTCAATTGATTGGACATGATTTGGAAAGGCACACAACTGTTTATATAAGGTCTCGCAGTAGACAGTTCATGTCAGAGCAAAAACCAAGTCATGAGGTCGAAGGGATTGTCCGTAGAGCTCCGAGACAGGATTGTTGTTGAGGCACAGATCTGGGGAAGGGTTCCAAAACATTTCTGCACCATTGAAGGTCCCCAAGAACACAGTGGCCTCCATCATTCTTAAATGGAAGAGGTTTGGAACCACCAAGACTCTTCCTAGAGCTGGCCGCCCGGCCAAACTGAGCAATCGTGGGAGAAGGGCCTTGGTCAGGGAGGTGACCAAGAACCCAATGGTAGCTCTGACAGAGTTCCAGAGTTCCTCTGTGGAGATGGGAGAACCTTCTAGAAGGACAACCATCTCTGCAGCACTCCACCAATTAGGCAGTTATTGTAGAGTGTCCAGACCGAAGCCACTCCTCAGTAAAAGGCACATGACAGCCCGCTTGGAGCTTGCCAAAAGGCACCTAAAGGACTCTCAGACATTGAGAAACAAGATTCTCTGGTCTGATTAAACATCTGAAAGACATTTGGCACCATCCCTACAGTGAAGCACGGTGGTGGCAGAATTATGCTGTGTGGATTTCTTTCGGCTGCAGGGATTGGGAGACTAGTCAGGATCGAGGGAAATATTAACAGAGCAAAGTACAGAGAGATCCTTGATGAAAACCTGCTCCAGGTCGCTCAGGATCTCAGACTGGGGCAAAGGTGCACCTTATAACAGGACAATGACCCTAAGCACACAGCCAAGACAATGCAGTACTGGCTTCAGAACAAGTCTCTGATTGTCCTTGAGTGGCCCAGCCAGAGCCCGGACTTGAACCCGATCTAATATCTCTGGAAAGACCTGAAAATAACTGTGCAGCAACGCTCCCCATTGAACCTGACAGGACTTGAGAGGATCTGCAAAGAAGGATGGGAGAAACTCCCCAAATACAGGTTTGCCAAGCTTGTAAAGTCATACCCAAGAAGACTCGAGGCTGTAATCTCTGCCAAACGTGCTTCAAAAAAGTACTGAGTAAAGGGTCTGAATACTTATGTAAATGTAAAATTTCAGTTTTTAATTGTTAATACATTTGCAAAACTTTCTAAAAACCTGTTTTTTCTTTGTCATCATGGGGGATTGTGTGTAGATTAATGAGGGAAATTAACAATTTTATCAATTTTAGAATAAGGCTGTAACTTAACAAAATGTGGAAAAAGTCAAGGGGTCTGAATACTTTCCCGAATGGACTGTATTATAACGTCCACCAAATGAAAATGAAAAAAGCAAGCTTCTACGTTTGCCACCACAGGTTTCAGCTCCTCAGTTCCCATAAACCCATAAAGTTGTATTTTTTTAAATTATGGGTTATTACACGTTCTACTGGGCGTTCAAGTCCCAGGAATGGAACAAGATGATGTTGAGACAGGAAACCACGTCGAGAGAGAGAGAGAAAGAGAGAGAGAGAAAGAGAAAGAGAGAGAGAAAGAGAGAGAGAGAGATTTAAAGCAGCAGACAGACTAGAGGGTCCCATGGCTCATCTCCAATGCATGCTCCCCTCCACATTATCTCTGCAGCTATAGTGCACAACGCAAGAGAAGAGAGAAAGGCAAGGAAAGAGAGAAAGAATGTGTATGTGCGTGTGTGTTATAGCTGGTGTACTGTATGTGTGTGACTTCATAAAGTACATACAGTGAGTGAATATAGTGTGCAGTATAGTCATGTTGCTTAGGGCGCCCAAAAGGCTAGAGCCGGCCCTGCATGTTGGGACGGACCTGCCTCTCGATAGGGGAGAGTTGTGAGTTATTGTCCCCAGAAGAGACCTGGCAGAGCCAATAGAGACCCCTCTCTCTCTCATCTGTCCCATCTGGACTGCGGGGTTCTGTGGTTAACCACTCCATGACCACGGCTGACCACAGCACACCTGTGTAAACATTGCCCTGGCTCTGAAAGGGAGATCTCTCAACTCTCACTGGTGTGGTGGCGCAGCAGCACAGCCCCTGTAGAATGCAGGTTGGTCGCACCTTAATTGGGGAGAACGGGCTCGTGTTAATGGCTGGAGTGGAATTTGTGGAATGGTATCAAATACATCAATACATGGTCTCTATGTGTTTGATGCCATTCCATTTGCTCCGTTCCAGCCGTTATTATGAGCCGTTCTCCCTTCAGCAGCCTCCTGTGCTGTAGACTCAGTTCCATCTACGCCATGGTAACGGCTGGTCCTGGCACTGGGTATGGGAGCTAGGAGCTGATTGGACCATGCGAGCCGGGTCAGAAAGGACACGCTCGGTGTGGGAATGGGGTGAGGAAACATGGCCGGAGTTTCCATCACATCCTGGATGGAGTGATTGAGGACGTCTGCACGTTCCAGAACACACAGGGTTTTCCATACATATTCCCCGGTCTCCCAGGATTCATAGGTTCACTAACACAAAGGTTAAACAAGGATATATAAATAAGTTAATGTGAGGAAACGTTTCAAACTGGCTGATTGCAAGGGAGCCACAATATATCAGGAGAGTACGGAAAAACAACACATTTACATATATTTTAACAACATGTATGTACATGTGTTAACATATATGTAAATTACAGATATCTAAATATAATCCTTATATGTACATATATATTTAAATATATGGACAAAAATACATGGACATATTACAAAATTGGCAGTTTTCATAGAGTTCTACATATGCGTTTATGTGTTTAAGTATATGGTGTGGAAATATTAAGCCATTTAAATATATTCCAAAATATATTTCATAAATATACAGCACCAGTCAAAAGTTTGGACACACCTACTCATATGTATTTTTACTATTTTCTACATTGTGTAAAAATAGTGAAGACATCAAAACTATGAAATAACACATATGGAATTGTCAAGTATCTTCCCAAGGAGAAGTGGGTGTGGAGTCAGGCGCAGGAGAAAGCGAATTTGAAAAGGGCGTTTTATTATACAAGTCCAAAGAACAGGAACAGGAGGACTACAACAGAAGCCTCAAAACAACCAGACACCGTCCAGAAAAAAACACCTGTTCAACAGAACACAAGAAAAAGCAACCCAAACAAAATGACAGCTAACGTAACAATCCCGCACAAAACCCAGAGGGCACAGATTAAAATACCCCCTTAATTACCCTAAATCGAACACAGGTGAAACACCAGACAGACATAACCAAATGAAAAGGAAAAAGGATCGGTGGTGGCTAGTAGACCGGCGACGACGACCGCCGAGCGCTGCCGAACAGGGAGAGGAGCCACCTTCGGTGGAAGTCGTGACAGGAATCATCTAGTAACCAGCTTCATGAGGTAGTCACCTGGAATGCACTTCAATTAACAGGTGAGCCTTGTTTAAAGTTAATTTGTGAATTTTCTTTCCTTCTTAACACGTTTGAGCCAATCAGTTGTGTAGTGACAAGGTAGGGGTGGTATACAGAAGATAGCCCTATTTGGTAAAAGACCAAGTCCATATTATGGCAAGAACAGCTCAAATAAGCAAAGAGAAATGACAGTCCATCATAACTTTAAGACACGAAGGTCAGTCAATAATGAAAATTTAAAGAACTTTGAAAGTTTCTTCAAGTGCAGTTGCAAAAACCATCAAGCACTATGATGAAACTGCTTCTCATGAGGACCGCCACAGGAAGATCCATAGTTACCTCTGCTGCAGAGGATAAGTTCATTAGAGTTGACTGCACCTCAGATTGCAGCCCAAATAAATGCTTCACAGAGTTCAAGTGACAGACACATCTCAGCATCAACTGTTCAGAGGAGACTGTGTGAATCAGGCCTTCATGGTCGAATTGCTGCAAAGAAACCACTACTAAAGGACACCAATAATAAGAAGAGACTTGTTTGGGCCTTAAACATGATCAAATGACATTCGACTGGTGGAATTCTGTCCTTTGGTCTGATGAGTGCAAATTTTAGATTTTTGGTTTCTTCCGCCGTGTCTTTGTGAGACACAGAGTAGGTGAACGAATGATCTCCGCATATGTGGTTCCCACCGTGAAGAATGGAGGATGTGTGATGGTGTGGGAGTGCTTTGCTGGTAACACCGTCTGTGATTTATTTATAATTCAAGGCACACTTAGCCAGCATGGCTACCACAGCATTCTGCAGTGATACGCCATCCCATCTGGTTTGCACTTAGTGGGACAATCAAACAGTTTTCAACAGGACAATGCCTTAAACACACCTCCAGGCTGTGTAAGGGCTATTTGACCAAGAAGGAGAGTAATGGAGTGCTGCATCAGATGACCTGACCTCCACAATCAACCGACCTCAACCCAATTGAGATGGTTTGGGATGAGTTGGCCCGCAGAGTGAAGGAAAAGCAGCCAACAAGTGTTCAGCATATGTGGGAACTCCTTCAAGACTGTTGGAAAAGCATTCCTCATGAAGCTGGTTTAGAGAATGCCAAGAGTGTACCAATCAAGTAAAGGGTGGCTACTTTGAAGAATATAAAATATTTTTAAAAAATGTTTTGCTTACGACATGCTTACTACATGATTCTATATGTGTTATTTCATAGTTTTGATGTCTTCACTATTATTATACAATGTAGAAAATAGTACAAATAAAGAAAAACCCTTGAATGTGTAGGTGTGTCCAAACATTTTACTGGTACTGTATCTATTTTTAGGAACTGAAACATGAGGGGATGGCGGTGGATGAATGGCACGACAATGGGCCTCGGGATCTCGTCGCGGTTCTCTGTGCATTCAACTTGCCATCGATAAAATGCAATCGTGTTCATTGTCCGTAACTTATGCCTGCCCATACCATAACCTCACCGTCACCATGGGGCACTCTGTTCACAACGTTGACATCACCAACCTGCTCGCCTACACGATACCATACATGCTGTCTGCCATCTGCCAGGTAAAGTTGAAATGGGGATTAATCCGTGAAGAGCACACTTCTCCAGCGTGCCAGTGGCCAGCGAAGGTGAGAATTTGCCCACTGAAGTCGGTTACAAAGCTAAACTGCAGTCAGGTCAAGACCCTGGTGAGGACGACGAGCACGCAGATGAGCTTCCCTGAGATGGTTTCTGACAGTTTGTGCAGAAATTCTTTGGTTGTGCAAACTGACAGTTTCATCAGCTGTTTGGGTGGCTGGTCTCAGACGATCCCGCAGGTGAAGAAGCTGGTTGTGAAAGTCCAGGGCTGGTGTGGTTACATGTGGTCTGTGGTTGTGAAGCCAGTTCGACGTACTGCCAAATTCTCTAAAACGACATATGGTAGAGAAATTAACATTAGTTTATCTGGTAACAGCTCTGGTGGACACTCCTGCAGTCAGTTGCACACTCCGTCAAATCTTGAGACATCTGTGGCATTGGGTTGTGTGACAAAACATTTTAGAGTGTAATGATCATGCCGTTAAATCGTTATCTTGATATGCCACACCTGTCAGGTGGATGGATTACCTTGGCAAATGATAAATGTTCACTGACAGGGATGTAAACACATTTTTAGTTAAAAATTAATTGGGAATTAGCTAGTTAAATGATAAAAGGCTACATTGTCTGCGGTCTGTCCATAGGCAGCTGGCTCCAGACCAGATGGATCCACTGCAGTAGGAAAAATATGAATTTATTTTTGGCTAAACATAATATACTGTAGCTAGCTAGCCAGTTCTATCAGAGACACCCGACCCTCAGTAAAGCTAGCTAAGTTATTTAGCTAGCAATCAACACATTGCTTGGCTATCCAATAATGTCTAACAATAGCTTTGACAATATTGTTTAAAAAAATATATATATTTCACCTTTATTTAACCAGGTAGGCCAGTTGAGAACAAATTCTTATTTACAATTGCGACCTGGCCAAGATAAAGCAAAGCAGTGCGACACAAACAACAACACAGAGTTACACATGGAATAAACAAACGTACAGTCAATAACACAATACAAAAAATCTATATACAGTGTGTGCAAATGAGGTAAGATTAGGGAGATAAGGCAATAAATAGGCCGTAGTGGCAAAGTAATTACAATGTAGCAATTAAACACTGGAGTGATAGATGTGCAGAAGATGAATGTACAAGTAGAGATGCTGGAGTGCAAAGGAGCAAAAAAATAACAATTACAATATGGGATGAGGTTGTTGGATGTTCTATTTACAGATGGGGCGGCAGGGTAGCCTAGTGGTTAGAGCGTTGGACTAGTAACCGGAAGGTTGCGAGTTCAAACCCCCGAGCTGACAAGGTACAAATCTGTCGTTCTGCCCCTGAACAGGCAGTTAACCCACTGTTCCCAGGCCGTCATTGAAAATAAGAATTTGTTCTTAACTGACTTGCCTGGTTAAATAAAGGTAAAATAAAAAAATAAAAAAAAATGTACAGGTGCAGTGATCTGTGAGCTGCTCTGACAGCTGAGGCTTAAAGTTAGTGAGGGAGATATGAGTCTCCAGCTTCAGGGATTTTTGCAATTCGTTCCAGTCATTGGCAGCAGAGAACTGGAAGGAAAGGCAGCCAAAGGAGGAATAGGCTTTGGGGATGACCAGTGAAATATACCTACTGGAGCGCGCTACGGGTGGGTGCTGCTATGGTGACCAGTAAGCTGAGATAAGGCGGGGCTTTACCTAGCAAAGACTTATTGATTATCTGGAGCCAGTGGGTTTGGAGACGAATATGAAGTGAGGGCCAGACAACGAGAGCATACAGGTCACAGTGGTGGGCAGTATATGGGGCTTTGGTGACGAAACAGATGGCACTGTGAAAGACTGCATCCAATTTGCTGAGTAGAGTGTTGGAGGCTATTTTATAAATGACATCGCCAAAGTCAAGGATCGGTAGGATAGTCAGTTTTACAAGGGTATGCTTGGCAGCATGAGTGAAGGATGCTTTGTTGCGAAATAGGAAGCCGATTCTAGATTCTATTTTGGTTTGGAGATGCTTAATGTGAGTCTGGAAGAACAGTTTACAGTCTAACCAGACACCTGGATATTTGAAATTGTCCACATATTCTAAGTCAGAACCGTCCAGAGTAGTGATGCTGGACCGGCGGGCAGGTGCAGGCAGCGATCGGTTGAAGAACATGCATTTAGTTTTACTTGCATTTAAGAGCAGTTGGAGGCCACAGAAGGAGAGTTGTATGGCATTGAAGCTCATCTGAAGGTTAGTTAACACAGTGTCCAATGAAGGACCAGAAGTATACAGAATGGTGTCGTCTGCGCAGAGGTTGATCAGAAAATCACCAGCAGCAGGAGCGACATCATTGATGTATACAGAGAAAAGAGTCGAACAGAGAATTGAACCCTGTGGCACCCCCATAGAGACTGTCTGAGGTCCGGACAACAGGCCCTCCAATTTGACACACTGAACTCTCTCAGAGAAGTATTTGGTGAACCAGGCAAGGCAGTCATTTGAGAAACGAAGTCTGTTGAGTCTACCGATAAGAATGTGGTGATTGACAGTGTCGAAAGCATTGGCCAAGTCAATGAATACGGCTGTACATTATTGTCTTTCATTAATGGCAGTTATGATATCATTTAGGACCTTGAGCGTGGCTGAGGTGCACCCATGACCAGCTCGGAAACCAGATTGCCTAGCGGAGAAGGTACGGTGGGATTCGAAATGGTCGGTGATCTGTTTGTTAACTTGGATTTCGAAGACTTTAGAAAGCCAGGGTAGGAGAGATATAGGTCTGTAAAAGTTTGGGTCTAGAGTGTCTCCCCCTTTGAAGAGGGGGATGACCATGGCAGCTTTCCAATCTTTGGGGATCTCAGATGATACGAAAGAGAGGTTGAACAGGCTAGTAATAGTGGCTGCAACAATTGCGGCGGATCATTTTAGAAATAGAGGGTCCAGATGATCTAGCCCAGCTGATTTGTAGGGGTCCAGATTTTGCAACTCTTTCAGAACGTCAGCTATCTGGATTTGGGTGAATGAGAAACACTGACTGTGTGTATTGGTTCATGACTTCCCTGAAAAGTTGCATATCGCGGGGGCTATTCGATGCTAATGCAGTACGCCACAGGATGTTTTTGTGCTGGTCAAGGGCAGTCAGGTCTGGAGTGAATCAAGGGCTATATCTGTTCTACATTTTTTGAACGGGGCATGCTTATTTAAGATGGTGAGGAAAGCACTTTTAAAGAATAACCAGGCATCCTCTACTGACGGAATGAGGTCAATATCCTTCCAGGATACCCGGGCCAGGTCGATTTAGAAAGGTCTGAAGTGTTTTAGGGAGCGTTTGACAGTGATGAGGGGTGGTCGTTTGACCGCAGACCCATTATGGACGCAGGCAATGAGGCAGTGATCACTGAGATCCTGGTTGAAGACAGCAGAGGTTAATTTAGAGGGCAGGATGATATCTATGAGGGTGCCCGTGTTTACAGATTTAGAGTTGTACCTGGTAGGTTCATTGATCATTTGTGTGAAATTAAGGGCATTTAGCTTAGATTGTAGGACGCCGGGGTGTTAAGCATGTCCCAGTTTAGGTCACCTAACAGTACGAGCGCTGAAGATAGATGGGGGGCAATCAATTCACATATGGTGTCCAGGGCACAGCTGGGGGCAGAGGGTGGTCTATAGCAAGCGGCAACGGTGAGAGACTTGTTTCTGGAAAGGTGGATTTTTAGAAGTAGAAGCTTGAATTGTTTGGGCACAGGCCTGGGTAGTATGTCAGAGCTCTGCAGGCTATCTCTGCAGTAGATTGCAACAACGCCCCCTTTGGCAGTTCTATCTTGTCGGAAAATGTTATAGTTAGGGATGGAAATTTCAGGATTTTTGGTGGCCTTCCTAAGCCAGGATTCAGACATGGCTAGGACATCCGGGTTGGCAGAGTGTGCTCAAGCAGTGAGTAAATATATTGATATCTAATACATACATTAAATTAGCTAACTCTACTCAACTTCAATTTTAAAAACAATTCTTACCTTGGTCAGTCACAATGCACGTTGGTGGCAAGCTAAAGATGTACTAACTAGGTAGGTAGCTAGCTGTGTTAGCAAGTTCGTTGAAATCGTATTCTTCTGTCACCCACCATGTGAAAAACATATTTTAATTCAATGTTATGAATGTATAATCAAATAAAATGCCATTATCCATTAGAAAGCTTTTTGGAGGGGACATCTGCTCTTCTCCTTCTGAAGTCTCCGCGACCACGAGAAAATTCGATTTAATTGTCCATTGCGCTATAAAGCGGACCTTCAGCATTACGGATTGAATAGACCCCTTACAGGCACTATCTCATCACCAAACAACTATGACCAGTGAGCTGCTATCATCAACAAAAAGGACCTGGAGGGTGGAAGTTGGCCTAATGTCTGTTTCAGTTTAGTGTCTGCTTTGTCAAGCAGGGGTGCTAACTATATGCGCTGGACAGCCAACTGTGTCATGTGTCTGGCCTGTGAGGAGAGGAGGCGAGCAGGGCAGGACTGGGCAAGGCACAGGCATTGCCTGGGGAGAGGGAAGGGGAGCAGGCCAGGACCGGGCAAGTCCTGGGAGAGTCGGCACTTATTAGACTGTGTTAATTAGGGACTGTGAATGCTGGATAATCACGAGACTGGCATCACCACTGGGATTGTGCTTAATGAGTGCATTCATATGAACACACAAAGACACACACACGCACGCACACACGTGCGCTGCACACACGCGCTCTTCAGCATGTCTGGGGGCTCTTATGTCTTATGTCTTTTCTTTCTCCCTGTTGCTCTCTCCATGGCTCTCAGTGTCTCTTGATGGAGAGTCATGGTTTAGGCCCTAATTTAACTACACAGCCACAAACACTTAGTCTTGCACCAAGTTCCTGGTGTGCAGTGACTTTGAGAGTCCAAGGACAAGGCCAAACTTCCCCTCTCTTCTTTAAACAAGTCAAAAGCATATTTTTGGCTCAAGAGAAAACCTTTGTCTTTCTGGAGCCACAATACTCCCCTGCAGTCTAGTCTCTACAGTGTAACAACAGTGCCCTCTCATGTATTACGTGCGTGCAATATGTACAGGAACTCAATTTTTAGCATCAGTGCAGAACAGTAGAGGAGACCCACTGAGATCAACACCCTGATGAGATTCTAACTCGAACCCTTGACAATGGTGGAGCATACTTTTAATTGACAGCTCTTTCCTTTCATGCACTATGAGGGGCACTGGTACTGTAAAGGATGATGGAAGAGTCATTTGCTATAGTTGGGAGAGAGAGAGGGAAGAACGTTACGGTGCAACATGTTTCTTGCTGTAAGAATAGCTTCAACCAGGGTTCTTTGAGGACACAGAATACAGTATGAGCAAAATAGAGCAGGTTTTTTATGCTGAAAATTACAAGTGTATGAATTCATAACACATCTGCATGCATTATACCAAGCAGTGCTTTCTAATTTTGCTGTCGGCTTGAGTCCTGAGACATTCTGTAATTACATGGCTGTAGTCTCTCTAAATAGGCCAAGGCTGGGGGAGGTTATGTGATATCCTGGCAATGACAGAATGGTATTGTTATTTGTCCTCGTGGTCAGTGAATCAGTCTTTCGAAACAGTGTGTCTTAGTAACTGGTTTGGTGTGTTCCATGCCTGTCTGCCTGTCTCTGTTTGGTCTCTAGACTCTCTGACAGGGACAAAGAACAACACTAAGGATACTCCAACAGCGACCCACATCATGAACAACCCAAAACCACATTGGTAATGGGATTATTTGCCACATAGGATGTCCTCCTCCCATCCCCAAATGGACCTGTTCATAGCTTACATTCATAGCCTATATCCATAGACTACATTCATAGACTACATTCATAGCCTACATTCATAGCCTATATTCATAGCCTACATTCATAGCCTATATTCATAGACTACATTCATAGCCTATATTCATAGCCTATATTCATAGCCTACATTCATAGCCTATATTCATAGCCTATATTCATAGCCTGTATTCATAGCCTATATTCATAGACTACATTCATAGCCTATATTCATAGACTACATTCATAGCCTATATTCATAGACTACATTCATAGACTACATTCATAGCCTACATTCATAGCCTATATTCATAGACTACATTCATAGCCTATATTCATAGACTACATTCATAGACTACATTCATAGCCTACATTCATAGCCTATATTCATAGCCTACATTCATAGCCTACATTCATAGCCTATATTCATAGCCTACATTCATAGCCTATATTCATAGACTACAAAGTACACATAACCTACACAGTATATTTATAGCCTACATACTAGTACAACACGATCATTATAACTGACTAGAATTCAGCATGTTCTGCAGGAAAAATGTACTGACAGTGGATGAGGGTAAGGACTGCAGGAAAAAATTACTGACAGTGGATGAGGGTAAGGAAGACAATAATTAAATTAGTCTTCATTATCACAAGAAATTGATAGTAACCTTTTTTCTGGTTTTATTTATTTATTTTATCTTTAAAAAGGCACAATCTCTCAGTAAATAATGTAGTTTTTTGTATTCTGTAACAAGAACAGCACAACTACATAATATATATTTGAGTCCAAGTTTTGGGGTTTATCACCAGGTTTTGCATACACAACACTAACACACTGTTTAATGCAACATGAAAGATTAGACTGTATAATGATTTCAAATAGTGAAAAATAGTTAGGCTCCACATTTCATTGATTACAGCCTAACAATTATCCTAAATATGGTATATGTTGCTTTTGGATCTTGTGCGTACAGTAGATAATAAGCAACTTCATTAGGACTAACAAAAAAAGGCATCTTTTCTCAAGTCAACCATTTGAAGTTACAGAATATGTTTTGCATCACTTTAAATCCCTTCTATTGTTACACATCCATCCAAACCACACATCTAGCTAATATCACAACACCAAAAAAAAGAAACATGGACTGGAACGGATTACTTTACAAACTGTACGCTTAATCATTATTCTCAGCAATACCAATCTCTCGTGTTTTTTGTGGAGTTGAACAGTTCTGACTGAACTTTAGCACCATGTGTCTTACAACAACAAAAAAGCAGGCTAAGACTTACATTAAAATGACATTAAAATGTATTCATTATATTCTTTATAACCCAGCGTCTATCAAGGTTTGAGGTTAAAGATAAAACCTAAACTACAACAGTCTCAGAAAATGATACTGTGCAGGTCTAAATGTCCTTAAAAAGTTACATTATGGTCAACCACACAATCATCCTGGTTTTGCATAGTGCACAGTTAAGAATCACTAAGATAATGGGCATAGATTAAACACACACACACACACACACACACACACACACACACACACACACACACACACACACACACACACACACACACACACACACACACACACACACACACACACACACACACACACACACACACACACACACACACACATACACACACACACATAGCCTTGTCACGTGCTGCTACAGCACCCTGAAAGGATTGTTCTGAAAGGACCAGCTGCCAGAGTCTCTGGATACTGTAATGGTAACATGGAACTTCTCTCCAGAATACTGTAAATCCTGGACCAATGTCCATATTGACACGGAGTCTAACTACTTAACATCAAGTCATCACAACTGACAAATAACGACAGGATCCAGTCCATTAAAGCTAAAGATCTGTCTTTGTTGCAAACATGAAATCGATGTGTAGAATTTTGTTTTCCTTTTGTAACTCAGTGGTCAGTTAGGGTTTACAGGCGACTGGCGGAGAGACGTCCGGGAGAGGGGCTTCTGCTGCGACTAAACCCCTGAGAAAGAGAGAAAGTCTGTCACACAGAGCATTTCTTGCACCTTTGGATTTGAGATGAAGTTACTCTCTCCCACTAATACAACATCTAGAAGTTGCTGTTTTGTTGTTGTACTTACCCCAAGGGCTCAGGGTATGCATGGATGTATTTTGGTGGCAAAAGAAAAGTCTTAACACTAAATCACACATGCACAGCTTTCATCTAGTGTGCTTTCCCAACCGCAACTTCCCTGAATATTTTCTTGCATCATAAAAACCTTGGGCTGACACATCTTTCCAAAGAGTTTCTTGATATTTGTGACATTATTTCAACGTGTTAGGTCTCAGTCGTCGTAGTAACTTACGAGAGTGCGTGTGGGGCTGCCAGAGCGAACAGGACTGCAGCTCCTGCTTCTGCTCCTCCACTGGAAGAAAGCAGAGAAACACCACATGAGTCATTCTGCATGTTATATTGTGATCATGCAGTAATTGCTCAAGCAAAGCCTATGATTCTACAGTAGGGACTGAAGGTGCATCAGTACCAGAGCTCCTCTCCTGGTGACTGCCTCTCCCTTCACTATGACACTGTCCCCCTCCACCAGTGCTGGCCACACATGGTACGCCACCAGAGGAGCAGTAAACTCAGAGTCATAGCTACGACGATACCTGGTAAAGAGTGAGAGAGAGGGAGAGAGAGACAGAGAGAAGAGGGAGGAGATGTATATACGGGACTAGGGTGACATCTAGTGGTAGGATTAGGAATTGTACATCTAACATCATGAAGTCAATGGATGCAGACTGACTTGTTGTCGCTGTAGAGTTCTCCACCGCTGGTGAAAGCCAGGTCCAGAGGAGAGTCCAGTGTCTGCATGGCGAAGGCCACTCTGCATGTCTCCCGGATGAAGCTGTTGATCAGGACAAAGTCCACCTCCGGGGGGAAGGAGATCCGTGGGTTTACATTCATGGCATTGATCACGTCCTGGGAGAGGGAAACACATCACAATACACTCTGACACACATCTCCTATTAACAAACACTCAATGAGCTACAGTGCGTGAGACTCTTGAAATTGTAATGTAAAGGTGACTGGAATCTACAGGTTTTTGTAACATGTCAGACATGTCAGTAAGAGAGAAAAGTGTAGGCCATACATTAACACTGGCCTGCACGTCATAGAGGTCCAGGTTCCTGACGATATAGTCCACCACCGAGTCCTCCAGGGTCTCCGGCCCCAGGTGGGAGGGTGACAGGGTCTTCTTTACTCGCAGCTTGAATTGACGGTAGGCCAGCTTGGCTGCCTGGAAGGCCTCCTGACAAACATACACACCACACACACACACACACACGCACGCACACACACACACACACACACACACACACACACACACACACATACACACCGCACACGCACACGCACACGCACACACACACACACACACACACACACACACACACACACACACACACACACACACTCAGACAAAGGGATTAGAGATACTGTATGGTATAGGAGATTTACAGAGAAACCAGAACCTCAGATCTGACATGTCAAATTGTGGTTTCCAGATGTCATACCACAGTGGCAATGAAGATGATTCTCTGGACCATCTCCAGGTCGTCTATGTAGCGTCGGAGCAGACTCTGGGCCTCCAGGCGCTCCACAGCATACAAGTCACTGAAGCGGGACACCAGCCTGGCGTGGCGGGACGAATTGGTGAGCTGGGCCCGGGTGGGAGACTCACTCTTCAGAGGGCTGGAGGGGCGGCTCTGTCTGGGCAGGGGGCTGGGGGAACAACTCCTCACCAACCTGAGACAGATAGAAAGGAAGAGAGGAGGGATGGTTGACTTATGCCATGTTACAGTTTTTTTCGATTGCTAAACGACAGTGGACACAACTGGAGTCACATGTGCAAAACTCTAACTACAGTCTGCACAGCAGCAGTTCATGTGGACCAAACTCTAGTTCGTTTTTCATTGCTTGAACACAGTTTTCAAAACTCTACACACTTATCCCATGACTTTAACCACAACCTGCACAACACTGTGTATTTACAGCACTTTGTTCAAATGCTAACACACTGCTGTCAAAACTGTGAACCACACATTCAAAAACTAAATAGATTTCAGCCTTGTGCCTTTCAAACACTGCTGATTGCAATTTCAACTGAAAGGCTAAGCAGGTGTCTTGTTTTAGACTTGTTAGTGAACACACACACATATTACAGTATATATAGGTAGAGCTCAGAAAGACTCATTTTGGAAATGGAACAAGGAAGATGGGTTCGTGGAGGGAGAAGGGTGGCAGGGAGAGGGCGGATGCGTGGAGGAAGACAAAGAAGACAAAGAGCTGTTATTTCAGATGAAATAAGGGCTACACTTATAGACCATGTCGTGAACCATGGTCTCTCATTGAGAGAGGCAGGGTTGAGGGTGCAACCCAATCTGCAAAGATCCACAGTGGCATCTGTAATGCGAATTTTCCATCATGCAAACAGGTGAGAGTTACATCCTTACAGTAAATGAAAAGATTACAGGAATCTATTTTGTATTGCAATTCTAGAATATTTACACAGATATATTACAGTAAGTTTGACTGTAAAATATATTTTTACAACAGGACCCAAAGGCTGCCCCCAACAGGGGGAAGAGGAAAAATATTTTCAGATGCGCAGGAAAATGCTATTGTTGACATGGTTGTTGTCAACAATTCAATAAAACTGCGGGAGATTCAAGATAGAGTGCTGGCTGATAATGATATATTTGAAAATGTTAATTCTGTCAGCACAACAACTATTGCTCGAGTCCTAAAGAAACACCAAGTTACAATGAAACAGTTATACACTGTACCGTTCGAGAGAAACAGTGAACGGGTAAAAGAGCAAAGATACCAATATGTCCAGGTAAGACGTCTGAGGTTACGTACACAGCTATACAAAATATTTACAGTAAAAAAAAACACTAGCATTTCTACAGTAAAACTGTGCACTTACTGTTTTTCAGAGAGTAATGGAGGTGGAAGCACTGGAAAGACCACATTCATTTGTATTTATCGATGAAGCTGGATTTAACCTTGCCAAAACACGGCGCAGAGGAAGGAATGTTATAGGTCAAAGGGCCACTGTGGAGGTTCCAGGCCAAAGGGGGGGAAATATCACCATGTGTGCTGCAATGGCCAATGATGGTTTGCTACTCAACACACCACTCATTGGCCCATACAACACAGAAAGGCTTATAGCTTTCCTAGAACAGCTCTATGCTCAGCTAGTAACAGCAGAACAGGGGGAGCCAGTAAGAAACCCCCAAGTTTTTGTCATAGTTTGCGATAACGTTGCTTTTCACCACTCTGCAGCTGTCACAGATTGGTTTGCAGCACATCACAGATGTATGGTTTTGTACCTGCCTGCATATTCACCCTTCCTCAACCCAATAGAGGAGTTTTTCTCTGCCTGGAGGTGGAAAGTGTTTGGCCACCACCCACATGACCAAATGTCTCTTTTGGAAGCCATGCGTGCCGGATGTGAGGACACGAGTCCAGAGGACTGCCAGGGATGGATAAGGCACTCCAGAAGGTTCTTCCTCATGTGCATGGCAAGAGAAAACATTAAATGTGATGTTGAAGAAAACCTGTGGCCTGATGCTAGAGAGAGGCAGGATTAGCCCCTCAATTATTTGTTCGAATTACAGTATGTACTTTTAGTTTCTACCTTTTTTTTCTCATTACTGTAATTCCGTAAATTACTATTGACTATTGAAGCAAACTGCTAATTTTCATTTACCTTAAAGAATTGTTATGTTCTAAAAATTTTAATAAATCATGTGAAAGAATGTCACTCTTTTCTTTGAAGAAAATATTACTTTGTATGAAGTCACTGAAATTGTTCAAACTGTAAAGATGAAAAGTTTGTATTTTCTGTATTGGTGTTTGATGCTAGTGTTTTTACTCTCAGTGTGTTCTGAGTGACAATGTGTGTTATCTCAGTGAGGGTTGTGCATAGTGTTTGGCTGCACTGAGCGTGTTTTGAGCCATGTGTTAAGAGTTGTGTTGCTTGGAATGAGTTTTGCAGGTGATTTGAACTGTTTAGCTCAGGTGACTGTTGGTAGTGCAGACTGTAGTTAGAGTTTTGCACATGTGTCTCCAGTTGTGCCCACTGTCGTTTAGCAATCGAAAAAAACTGTAATATGATATCTGAGTGAGTGACTAACAATATCAATGAGGGCCCCCTGGAGGTCTCCTGGGCACGTACCCTGCGTGCCCGTCAATAAGTCGGCCATGATTACTACATGTTTAGATAGCTGGCTAGACAAACTAGTCTAATTTACCAATCTAAAAAAAAATGACTGACCTTGTGTATTCTACTATTCTAACTCTCAACAGTAAGTGACTGAATTCCTAAAACAAATGTTGAATGTTGAATGTTTTTGTTAAGATTTTTTTTTTTTTTAAATGACCAAGGTCTGACCCTCTGTGTCCTCAGTTGAAGCTATGACCCTGTGTGTGTGTATGTGTGCGTGTGTGTGTGTGCGTGTGTCCTGCTCACCTCTCCTGCAGCATGCTCTTCTCTGCTGTGAGGAAAGACACCTCATCCCTCAGCAGACGCACCTGTCTCTCATAGTCATCCAGAACATCCACCTTCCTCTTATAGGTCTCGACCTGGTCACGGGCCGCACGCAACCTGACACACAGATACACACCATAATAACCTCGGAACATACACATCAATAAGCCAAAGAGGACAAATAATACTCAAATGAAATATTGTATTACAGTATTTATCCCTCACTCTGCTTTCAGCTGTAGTATCTCATCCTCGGTGGCCAGCAGAGTTGTGGCTGACATATTTTTTGTGTTGTCCAGCTGCAGATGAGCATCCGCCAGTCTGTAAATGCATTCAACATACCAGTAGGTGAATAAAACAGAGACCAGAAAGTTAGCCATACTAACGTAACCTGGGGCAGACTGATTTGGTTGGATAGAAATGTATAGATGTATAAATGTATAGTCTATTGTATAGATGAGTCATTTGTTGTATGTTTAGTGCAGACTTACTCCTGTTTGACAGAGTCCAGCTGTAGGTGAGTGGAGCACAGCTGAGTCTCCATCTTCTGCATGTCGTTCTCATGGGAGGCAGACAGCTCTCTGATCTTCCTCTCCTTCTCCACGGACTCCTGCATGACAACACTCCTCATTTAACCTTGATTATCACTGTCTTATTTACACTATGTGACAGGACAGCATAATAGAATAGAATAACTTAATGAATGTACAGTAGCTAGAACCATAAATAACAGAACAGATTATTTCACCTGGATGAGGTTGAGGCTGGTGTCGTTGGTGACAGAGGAGGTTGCCATGGAGAAACAAGTCCCCAACCAAGGCAGCAGGCGTGATTTGAGCACATCCACTCCTGCATAGTGACCACCTGAATCAAAGGAAAAGGAGACATCATTAGAGAATGTCAAAAAGAGAGGGAAGTTGTGAGAAGCTTGAACACATACCCTCTCTAGCAGTGAAGTTGAGGATGGTGAAGAGCTGACCCTGTATCTTGGAGGTGAGCTCTACCAATTCACAGCACCTGTTCAGATTCTGATCACAGGAGATGACCTAGGAAGGTGACAGACACTGTATGAGAATTATGTACCATCACAAAAGGGACATACATTTTAAAGATGTAATGTCATCTCAATTGTGGGGTCAACAATGTAGGACATTTCAAAAACAAACATTCACATGGATCATTGATTAGTGAATATCTGTATTGATCATATTGAATTGAGGGATATACTATATGTGCTTTTAAAATAAATGATCTGTGGCTTTCAGGCAAATGCACTGGTTGGTCTCTGGAGTATCTGTGTGATAATGCATGGGTTCTATCAGGACAAGCGGTTCAGGTTCACACCAAAATGCTCAAGGGGGCGTGCACGAGCCAATAGCTTTCAGAGTCAGCAATGGTTTCACGGTCGCCATGACGACTAGCGTCTATAGCAACCAAACTTCGCCAGAAAATCTATTTAATCGAAACAATTGAATTCCTTTAGCCCCTACAGTGTTTCAAAAACGTTCCAATCTATTGTCAATGTGATACATTGTAAAAAATAAAATAAAAAATACATACCAAATAACGATTCCAAATATATTTCACTATCTGGCCATAAGTAGGCTAATCAAGTTATTTTAGATGGGTGGACAGAAATTCTATAGAGGAATCAAGTTCTCAAGGAAGAACGCATTTGCTGAATCAAACAGTGATTCATTAAATATGCTATTGATTTCCACACTAATATCACATTTATTATAGCCAACACTAATTTAGACAATAGCCTAAACTATTACATGGATCGAATGATTGCAATAATCATGTGTCGCCTATCTTTATTGTTGGTTAGGCCACTTTTCAGCCAACAGATTTAGGGCAGAAATCAATTATTGATGACTTACATGGTAGTCCTTGTACCAGGACTCAAGTTTGTCCTGTAGAACGCTGAAGGAAGATGTGTTCACCAGCCTCCTTAGCGAGTCGGCCATGTCTGCTCCCTCCTTAATCTTGAAAGGTTCAAAACGCTTTGGACAACCGTGGGATTTAATCTGGGGCGAGAGCGCCCGTGACAGGCGCGCGCTCCCTTTTTATACCCGCCTTAGAAATTCTTGCCCTTGACGTTTTGTCCACCTTCGTTACAACGGGTGCCAAGTACCATCTCAGTTGTGGCAACGCTTTTTACTCATTTTACTCATATACAGATTGAGAATGTTTGATAAAGCCACTTGCATTGTTTTCAGTAATAGTCTGGTTATTCTTGTGAGAAATGTATAGACCAGACCGTAAGCGTCTTCTGCCGGTTCTTCCTTTATGATGTAGGCGCACAAGTGAAGTAGGCTGTCTGTGCTGTAAACGAGACCATTGTAATGTCATACTGTTACACACACGTGGGCGTTGGGTGTCTCCTGCCATTAATGTCATATGTGGAAGATGTGAAACACTGAGCTTTTTTTTCAGAGGCCCAGTCAATTTCGGATGACGTCAGTATTAGTTAGACAAATCGGTTATAGGCCAAGTGGTACGTTTGTGTTTTAAGGTAGGCCTACTGTACTATGGTAATTTTGTAACCCAATCAAAATAAATGTTTTTTGGTTTGTTGCTGAATGTGTTCTGTGCTTGAAAAAAATGGTTTTGGTTAGTGTGACATCATCGTAGTGTGTGTGGTCAGGTTTCCTAGGTGGGGTGGCGACCTGTTAAAACTCATGAAAAACCGGCATACATATGAAACCTTGCGCTAGAATGACAAAGGCATAATTCTGTCAATTATAATTAATTATAAACAATTTAGCTTGTTGTGTTAAAACAAACTGTTATTGGTAGTGTTTAAAAATATATATATATACATGTAATCAGTTATTATATTTTATGAAAACCAGGTTTATAGTATTGACACACTTCCCCTGATTGGTGTTTGATGAATCTTAAAAAAGGATCTTTAATTAATTAAAATATATTTCTGGCATTAGATATTATAAAATACATTGTAATTTGTTGTTTAAGTTGTTCATAGCATCTCTGAATCGATGTTATACACTATATAGCAAATAAACAGTATAGGATGAGGGTGGAAGGAATTAGAGGGAAAATAACAAACAAGGGTAGGAAGGAAATAAAGGAAGCACAATGGCATGGAAGAAAGAGACTATAGAAAGAGGCTACATTAATTTTGAAAGGGGAATTTGGGGGATAGTAGTGTTCCAGGATCAAGTTAAAGCTGTGAAGACTCCCAAAAGCTTGGAATGTCCCCCAATTCATTTTCCAATGGCATGGGGAGGGTTTAGTGAATGTTTATTGTCACAAAATTGTGAAAACAGTGTGTTATCTACAAGCTTCTACAAATTCTACAGTCTTATTGATTGAAGTGGGACACGAATGTAGTTCTAAGGAGAATACAGTGTCCCAGTTCATTTACTAAAATATCCCACTAACACTGAAAGCCACGCTTTAGCAAAAGTGTCGGTCTGGTAGTGTTTTAGGGGCTGTGGCATCCATACATTATCAAGTTGTGTCATCATCTCTGATAAAACCTTTATTACTTGAAATAAACAACAGGGATAAAGTTATGTTAATTGTCTGTGGACTAGTCTATTCGGAAGCCCTGCCTGGAAGAAAATATGAATGGACAGGCTTTATATGGACTTTCTTATTTTGGAATCCTGTTGTTCCATTGGCTGGTTTAGCCAGGAAGGAACCATCTGTGATAAACATGGACTGTAGCCTACAGTGATCCAGCTATGAACAATTTGATAAAAAGGCTTCAAATTCCACCTGCTAATATAATAATTACCCTAATAAAAACCTCGTCACAAGTATTCAAACTGGACAGATATATTATGTCGTGCATATATATATTCATTTGAATGAAGTGGTCTAGTCCACTGTCTTTCCGGACTCCGGAGCTGTCAAACGCTTTGGAAGAGGGGGAGGGTGAACATGGCGTCTGAGCAGGTCTGTTTCCATTAAGACATTATTGTTTTTCTACATTTTGCATTCCCGTTTTGCTTTCCAAACGTCGGTGGTTTAGATGTAGGCATCTATATGCACTACGAACTCATTTGAAAGGAATTACGGTATTCGGGCGGGCGTTGTAAAGCGTATGCGGAATACCCATAGTACGCTATCACGCTTCCAAGCCCTGTACTACTGTTACGCTTTTTATGATAGACATAGCTCGAAATAGCGGCTTGATTGCCGCAGTTTTTCCACGGCATTGGGAAGTTTAAACTGGTTGTATTACCCCAAATCATGAAGTTATCTTTTCATCAGAGTTGAATATGGACCTGGACTATTCATATTTGTTACGTGGAATATACGTGTACTTTATTTTTAGTCATTACCTACAGACAGAGAGACCCGGGTGTTTAATTGCGCGCATTCCTCAGAAGCAACCTGTCTATCCAGCGACGCCTGCATAAAGTCTAATAAAATAGAATGTGGTGGTTTCAATATGTGGTTCTGTACTCAGAGATACAGTATATTTGTTACATTGTAACTACATATGACAGCTAAATAAGCTGTCACTTGGGTTGTTACAATGTATCAACTACTAGGTCAACTAGATTGCAGAGTGGAAAAAAAATAACATGTGGTAGTTACAATGTATAGAACTCTTAATGTTTAATCTCACCCAGAGAGGTGTACAGTGAAGTCTATGCTTTGATTGATGGGGACCACCCAGAAAGTGTTGTTTGTAGATGTCACAGCAGTATAGCATGTTAAAGCTGAGTGAGCCTACTGAGCCTTGACATTGCTGCTGTTCTGTGTGCTGAAGGAGAGTTCTAATGGGCCTGTGAAGAGGTCCATGAGGGAGAAGGCCATGGAACGGAGGACCACCAACAAGGAGCACAACAGCAACTTCAAGGCGGGCTATGTGCCCATTGAGGAGGAGCGCCTGCACAAGACAGGCCTGAGAGGACGCAAGGGTAACATGGCTGTTTGCATAATAGTCCTGCTCTTCTTGCTGGCTCTCATCAACCTCATTGTGAGTGCCCAATGACACACAAAGCATCCTCTGCATAATGTCACCATTCTTATTTATCTGAATTCACTTTTTAACTCAGGCTAGTATCATCAGAATGTTAGTTATGGATATGTTATAACTAGTTCTGATTATGACAAATCAAGTCAATATATCTGAATCTCTGACATTTGTCCCGTCGCTCAGATCACTCTAGTGATATGGACAGTGATCCGCATCGGGCCCAGTGGTTGTGACAGTATAGAGTTCCATGAGAGTGGGCTGCTGCGTTTCAAGCAGAAGGCAGACATGGGCGTGGTCCACCCACTACACAAGAGCACTGTGGGGGGCAGGAAGGACCAGGACCTGGTTATCACCGGCAACAACAACCCGGTGAACTCAGGCAAAACACACTTGCTTAGGAAAAATACACTCACTTAGGCAACACACACACAGAAACACACACACACACACACACATACACACACACACACACACACACACACACACACACACACACACACACACACACACACACACACACACACACACACAGAGAGAATAGATTCAGAACACACAAATACATTGGTATAAGCAGTCTATACACACACACTTCCCCAGTCTGATTAATGTAGAAAATGAATACCTTCATCAGACTGTATGCTCTTACATGTATATGGTTTTTGTATATGTGTTCCAGGTGGTGTTTCAGCAGGGCTCCACTAAGCTCAGTGTTGAGAAAGAGAAGACGTCCATCACCAGTGACATGGGCATATCCTTCACTGACCCCCGCACTCAGAACACCTTCTTCAGCACAGACTTTGAAAACCACGAGTTCCACCTGCCCAAAGGAGTCAAAGTACTCAGTGTGAAGAAAGCCTCCACAGAAAGGGTATATTCCAGGCCAACAGAAGCCATCTAATAAAACATGTAGCACCACAAATAGTGTTACTGTAGATAAAATACATTCTAGTATCCATTCCTGTCATAGATTTTTTTTTATCCCAGAAAAAAGTGGTAGATCTCTGAATACTCTCTCTGCTTTCAGATCACCAGCAACGCTTCCTCTGACTTGTCCATCAAAGGGGACAGCAAGGCCATCATCCGCGGCAATGAGGGGGTCTTCATCATGGGCAAGACGGTGGAGTTCAGGATGGGAGGGGACATCGAGCTCAGAGCTGTGAGTGTTACCCCTTACCCAATTTGGTCTACATGTTTATCAGGCCCTCTCCTCGGGCTCCCAAGACTTTTCACATTTTTCTTTTAGCCCTAAACTGGCACACCTGATTCAATTAGTCAAAGATTTGATGATTAGTTTACTAATTGAATCAGGTGTGCCAGTTTAGGGTTATAACATAAATGTGAAACATCTGGGGGGGGGGGGGGGGGTTGGGAAACCCCAGTCTATGGTGTATTGCATTCCATTAAAAGTTATGGTTAACAAGGTCTTTCTCTTTGCAGGAGAACAGTATTGTTCTGAACGGGTCGGTGATGGTGAGCGTCAGTCGCATGCAAAACTCTTCAGTGGGGGCCAACGTGTATTTCGACGAAGGTCTGTTGAGGTACAAGCTGTGTATGTGTGCAGACGGCACTCTGTTCCGTGTCCAGGTGAAGTATCAGAACATGGGCTGCCAGACCTCAGACAACCCCTGTGGAACGGCCCACTAAAGAGACTGGAAGATAAACTGATGTTACACCATCCATCTTGTCCTACAATTAACAGATGGTCAAGTATGGCCAGCCAATGTTGAAATACCCTAGAACAATGTGCAGTGCATACTGCATACACATTCAAAATGTAACACCCAGAAACACTCTCTTTTTTTATGGTGGCCTTTTTGTTTGTCTGCATATCCGCTTGGCCAAAGATAAGAGCTACATACTGTATTATCATTTTGTTTTGTTTAGACTTAGAGCAGCACACTATATGAAGTAACAACAGACACAGCACTCTACCAAGCAGTCCAGTATTATTACCGGCGTTCTGGGTATTTATATTGATAATGATTTGCTTATGTATATTTCCACTGGCAGCTGTGTGTGACTCGAGTACAAGTCACCCTGTATTAGGCATCAGCCACTGATCACTTAGCCACTATATTTATGTTTTGATTATGGTTAGTTAAGGAGTAATGAGTTGGAGTTAGTGGGATATCTGCAAGGGTTAACACTTAAAATAGGAAACATACTTTTAGTGCTCCCTACATTGCTATCTACAGTGCATTCGAAAATTCTTCAACATTATGTTATGTTACAACCAATTAAAATTAAAAAACAGAAATACCTCGGTTACATAAGTATTCAGACCCTTTGCTATGAGACTCGAAATTGAGCTCAGGAAAAATCCTGTTTCCATTGATCTTCCTTGAGATGTTTCTACAACTTGATTGGAGTTCACCTGTGGTAAATTCAATTGACTGAACATGATTTGGAAAGGTACACACCTGTTTATTTAAGGTCCCACAGTTGACAGGGCATTTCAGAGCAAAAACCGAGCCATGAGGTCGAAGGGATTGTCCGTAGAGCTCCTAGACAGGATTGTATCAAGGCACAGATCTGGGGAAGGGTTCCCAAAAATGTCTGCAGTATTGAAGGTCCCCAAGAACACAGGGGCCTCCATCATTCTTAAATGGAAGAAGTTTGGATTCACCAAGACTCTTCCTAGAGCTGGCCAAACTGAGCAATCGGGAGAGAAGGGCCTTGGTCAGGGAGGTGACCCGATGGTCACTCTGACTAAGTTCTAGAGTTCCTCTGTGGAGATGAGAGATCCTTCCAGAAGGACAACCACCTGTGCAGCACTCCACCAATCAGGCCTTTATGGTAGAGTGACCAGACGGAGGCCACTCTTCAGTAAAAAGCATATGACAGCCCATTTGGAGTTTGCCAGAAGGCACCTAAAGGACTCTCAGACTATGAGAAAGATTCTCTGGTTTGATGAAACCTAGATTGAACTCTTTGGCCTAAATGCCAAGTGTCACGTCTGGAGGAAACTTGGTACCATCCCTTCTGTGAAGCATGGTGGTGGTAGCAATATGCTGTGGTGATGTTTTTCAGCGGCAGGGACTGGGAGATTAGTTAGGATTGAGGGAAGCATGAACGGAGCAAAGTACAGAGAGACCCTTCTTGAAAACCTGCTCCAGAGAGCTCAGGACCTCAGACAGGGGCGAAGGTTCACCTTCCAACAGGTCAACGACCCTAAGCACATAACCAAGACAACGCAGGAGTGGCTTCGGGATAAGTCTCTGAATGTCCTTGAGTGGCCCAGCCAGAGCCCAGATTTGAACCTGATTGAACATCTCTGGAGAGACCTGATAGAGCTTGAGAGGATCTGCAGAGAAGAATGGGACAAACTCCCCAAATACAGGTGTGCCCAGCTTGTAGGGTCATACCCAAGAATATTTGAGGCTGTAATCTCTGCCAAAGGTGCTTCAACAAAGTACTGAGTAAAGGGTCTTAATACTGTGATAAAAAATAAAAAAAAGTTTAATACATTTTGAAACATGTCTAAAAACCTGTTTTCGCTTTGACATTATGGGGTATAGTGTGTAGATTGATGAGAGGGAAACAAATATTTTATCCATTTTAGAATAAGGCTGTAATGTAAAAAAAGTGTGGAATAAATCAAGTGGTCTGAATACTTTTGGAATGTCCTGCACATCTGCCTTCTCATCCTGTATGTGCCAAACATTGTCTCTGTATTTTCACAAGGGAAGAGATTGGAGTGTGTTTAGTTTCGGTGCCAAATGAAATTCATTTTCATGTGTCTATAATATCATACTGCCTAATGCTCAGAAACAGGACAATTGTAAGATATACTACAGATTAATGCAGTCAGCTGCTTTTTGTTGTTGTTGTTTTTTGGGGTGGTATTCATGAGGCTTTTGTGTTTGTTTCAATTATACATTTTGATAACATTGGTTTGAAACAAATCATTTTGAGTGACATTTTGTGCAACATAACATGAGTGGCAGTGCTACACGTGTGATGTGTATTTACTTTGTGCTAACTGGAGTGTATATTCAATTGTTGCTACGGTAACAGTGTGGTCATCATCTCAAGCAGCAATATGGACTCCATGCCTTTATTTATGTATGTATTCATTGTTTTCCACTGGAAAAATGGCCATTATTTATCTTCCATGTTTGTTTAATAAAGGGTTGTGCTGTGTTTGAAAGGCCCTGTTGTCTTTTGTCAATTTGCAGTTTTATTTTCATGTTTAAAACCACCCTTTTTGTGCCCTATCCCACAATGCCCACTTGGAGGTGTTATGCCACAATTCATTTAGTGTGTATTACATGTTTACTACATTTCACACTGTAAAGGGGCTAAATAACCTAGATTTCTTTTTTAGCTTAATTCAGTTCCGATCCAGTGATTTATCAATCAATAGTAAATCCAAGCTGGGCTTAGTTGTCCTTGTTATGAGGATTCCTGGCAGCACAGTTACCTATGAAGGAGAGGGTAATAACATCCTGGTAAGACATTAACCATGGCATGTGAATGATTGAGGGAATCTGCGAAATGCTTATGTCATTTTTGTGTATGTGCATGTCTGACTCAACATGGCAGTACACACTGCAGACTTTGATCTGAAACTAAAGGAGACAAAGTAAATTAATATGCTACCTTTGCCGGTGCACTTGGTGGGGAGAGAGTGAGAGTCACAAGTTCGCTTCGGTTGTATACAATGCGTACACGGAAGGGTGAGTTAGATTTTTAAAAATGTATTCATTTAGATTTTTGTTTATGACGTGTGCCAATATTGCAGTTTGATTTCTACATTCGAGAGTAATGTGTGTGTTTTGATTCCATTTGGGTGTTTTTGTATGTGTTAGATGTATTAGATTAATATTTAATACGGTATGTGTTCAGATATTGTCTTTCATGTTGAAACTCACATTTCGCTAACTTTAGTTATTCTCTCTTGTTTTACCTATATAGGCACAGGGCGGTTTGTGATGGCCGTGTCTCAGTGGATGTTCTGTGCTGCAGTGCTGCTCCTCCTCATCCAGGGGCTCCAGTGTTCTCCCGTTCCCCCTGCTTGTCCGGAGTCCTGCCTTTGTCAGAAAGGTCTGCTAAACTGTTCCTTCGCTGGCCTTTCCCAGGCCCAACAACCTGTTCCATCCACTGTCACTGAACTAGATCTATCTCACAACCTCCTGAAGTCCATTACCCCCTCATGGTCAAGTTGGAGGCTTAAGAGTCTATGGCTTGGACACAACAGCATCACTCACCTGTCTCTGTGTGTGCGGAGGACCTGGAGGGGTAAACATTGGAAAATCCCCCTCTCACGTAGCCGAGGGAGTTGTGTGTCCTGGGCCCCAACTCTGCAGCTGCTCTCTGCTGAGAGCAACCAGCTAGAGATGATTCCTGAAGGTGAGTCTCTCTCTCACACACACAAATACATAAGGAATTGCTTCGCTGTACTATACATGTAGTTACACTAATCATGAAAATGTGACTTTGCCTAACACACATACAGTAAATAAGCACACATGCTCACACACACACATTCACACCCATGCGCCTGTGAATGATTATCCTTAATAATTAGGACTTTGCTCTAAAAGAAAATGATTAAACCAGCCCTGCCAATCACAAAAAAACTTGACAAACCATTGCACAATCTTCAGCCAATCTTAGAGGTTGTTAACTGACATTCCAATGGCTCATAAGAGGGTGTAAAAGTGCAATGATTGTGTTTTAAAAGAGGGCCAAGCCTCAATCATCATTTTACAGTAGTAGTTAATCTCTCTTTGTCAACATTCCATCAGAAGAGTTGAACCTTTGAGTTGTATATGTATCTGCTGGTGACTGTGAGTGTTTTCTCCTAGTTTGAGGTTTGTGAGGACTGTGGGCAGTTGTTATGTGAGCTCTGTGAGACAGACAGAGGCCTCTCTATGCTGCTTGATATTCTGCTCACAGTCTCCCAGTGCTCCTCTAATGAAGCCCAGGCCCACAATGTCTCACTTCAGCTCAGCAGTCTCAGCCTAGAGAGAAGAGGAGACTGGGGAGACTGAAAATCATAGTGTGAAATAAGTGCTGTCAATAGAAAATCCTTGGCTTTAATCAGTCATAACAGTACACATATTTCTACCCAACCCCAGTGATTGTTTGTTGTCCCAGGCAGTGGTGTAAAAATACTTTAAAGTGTTACTTAGGTCGTTTTCTGGGGGTATCTGTACTTTACTATTGATATTTGGACAACGTTTACTTTTGCTTCACTACATTCAAGTATGAAAATAATGTACTTTTTACCCCATACATTTATCCTGACACCCAAAAGTACTTGTTACATTTTGAATGCTTAGCAGGACAGGAAAATGGTCCGATTCACACACTTATCAAGAGAACATCCCTGGTCATCCCTACTGCCTCTGATCTGGCGGGCTCACTAAACACAAATGTTTTGTTTGTAAATGATGTCTGAGTGTTGGAGTGTGCTCCTGGCTATCCGTAAATAAATACACAACAAGAACCTTGTGCCGTTTGGTTTGCTTAATGTAAACAATTGGAAATGATTTATACTCTTACTTTTGATTCTTAAATATACTTTGCGGTAACACTTTACTTGACACCCAGTGCCAAAAACACAACATGACATGCTTATAACAGCTGACATAACTTGTCATAACCTGTCATAATATGGTCATAACACTGTCATGACCCATACATTTACACCTGCTGTGACATGCATTGCATTAATGTATTGTCTGGTTATGACACGTAGTACATAAGAGTGTTAAAACCCACATTTATTCAAATTCGTTTTTCCCCTGCCAAGAAGTTTCCTTTTGTTTGAAAGTTTGTTTCTTAAATCCTTTGTTGTTAGTGTAATGAATTCTTTAGTCATGTGTTTTTAGATCATATTTTAAATAGCTTGTAGAAAATACACTTTATGACACTGTCATGAAGCATTATGAGCTTCATAATCATACAAGCCAGACAGGCCTTTCATGTACATGCCCTTATAGTAGTCATCAGTCAAAAAGAGGGTGTCTTATCCTGCTCCTGAAATCTGCTCCTGAAATCTGCTCCTGCATTCATCCCAGTCATCAGCAACAGAATATTGGGGTAGGTGCATGTCTGACATCAATGTGTGTGCAATTACAATTATAATTTAATATGGTCAATATATATATATATTTTAAATATAAAAATATATATATATATACACACACACAACATAAACATACTGTTGACACGGGCTACGATGTAATGGAATCCTTTGCCTTGTGTGGTAGGTTTTGTGGGTTTTTACACTATTTTGTAGGTGTCATAACCAGCCATAAAATCACGCAATATATGTCACAACAGGTCTAAATATATGTGTCATAACAGGTTATGACAAGTTATGTCAGTTGTTCTGACATATAATGACATGGTTATGATGGTATCATAACATGTTATGACGCTAGGTGTCAAGTAAAGTGTTACCACCAAATACTTTTAGACTTTTACTCAAGTAGTATTTTACCAGGTGCCTTTAACTTTTACTTGAGTCATTTTCTATAAAGGTATCTTTACTTTTACTCAAGTATGACAATTGGTTACTTTTTCCACAACTGATCCCAGGATGGAATGTTCAGCGTAGATAAAAACAAAACGGTTACAAGTACTCTACCATGTTATTGTCAATCACTCAAATACTGTTAGACCTGTCAGGTATAGGGAGCTGTAAGGGCAGGTATACATTCATCTCTGATTGGTCGGCTGCTTGTAAAGCTCTGAGAGGAATGCCGGACTGCTGCCCGTGTATAGAACAGTACGGAGGTGAGCAGGGGACTTACACCTTACAATTACTATCCTCTGTGCATTCACACTGAGGATAAACAGGGGCCGCTCCAGTTATCTGTGTAATTACACCAATGTTACTCCAATGGTAGGACTGTGTTTGTGCTTTGTCCTTCAGGCCTGGGAGGTAGTGAGTTCCTACAGGTGCTGCAGCTCTCCCACAACAGGATCTCTGACCTGCGACCTGGAGACCTGTGCAGGTGCCCCCTTCTGAGAGAGATCCATCTGCAGCACAACCGTATCTCCAACCTCCACCCACAGGCCTTGGGGGACATGCCAGAGCTCAGGGTAACTATACACATGATAACTACAACATCAAAACAGCCATTTTGTTATCCTTTTCCTCCCACCTGACCAGATTTTTGATATTCATGTTCATAATGTCATCCTTCAAGGTCCTGGATCTGAGCTTCAACTTGTTGACCACGATCACTCCATCAGCCTACCTGTCGCTGCGTAACCTGAATGCCCTGGTGGAGGTGAGTGGGAACAGGTGGAGGTGTGACTGCAGCCTGCGGAGCTTGAGGAGGAAGATGGCCTATGACAGGGACAGGGCCCTGCAGCAGACCTGGAGGGGGGTGGTGTGTACATCCCCCTCCACCCACGCAGGTAGAGACCTGCTACACCTGGAGGACAGTGACCTCACCTGCTCTACTGCTGAGAACAGGGCGGGGCTCCACCAGGATGTGACAGTGGATAAAGGGACGGAGATCCTGCTGCCCTGTGGCTCTCTAAAGCAAGGTAACACACTTCTTTCACGGTCTCCCAAACTCGGTCCTGCCCCCTCCATGTTTTGTTTTTTGCCCTAGCACTACAAAGCTGATTCAAATAATCAAAGCTTGATTATGAGTTGGTTATTTGAAACAGCTGTGTAGTGTTAGGGCTAAATCCAAAATGTGCACCCAGAGGGAGGGCAGGACCCTGCATTACACCAACAGTTAAAGGCCAAGTCTAGTCAAAAATGTGATTTCCCTGTGTTTTATATGTATATATTTCCACACTATGAGATTGGAATAATAATGTGGCATTGTGAAAATGATGATAACGCCCTTTTAGTGTGTGAGCTGTTTGAAAAGGCCGACTGAAATTTCAGCCTGTTTTGGTGGGAGTTTTGGCCTGCCTAGTGACATCACCAGGCGGTAAATTAGTTAATATACTAATAAGAAAGAGTTCCAAACCTCTCTGCCAATAACAGCTAGTTTTCAGTTTTCCGCTCCCCACTCAGACCACTACCAGACAGTTTTAGCAAAATTAGAGCTAAGAAGCTATTTGTGTTTCTTTTTGACCATTTTAATTGAAAACAATCACAGTAAAGTACTTAATTGTTATCCAGAAATAAAAACAGATGCATTGGACCTTTCATTTCTTTGTTTGTGTGTGTTGAGTATATAGCTAACAACCATTCAAATTGTAATCACGCTTGGCTTTATAATAGTCTCCCACTGTTTGTGTATTTGTTCTAGATTCAACATGGTGGACGCCCAATGGACAAGTTCCTGGGAGCCAGGCAGGCCTGCTGATCAGTGACATCACAGAGCGAGACGCAGGACTGTACGTGTGTGTCTCTGGGCCTCACGAGGAGTCTGTGTCTGTATTCAACCTGCTTGTTCACAAGGCAGAGAGGAAAACCAGAGACACTAGGAGTTTACACAGGGAGCGGCTACAGATTAACTCAGAGTTAGGCAGCATCCAGGGGGAAGGTCAGGAGACAGACCTGAACTCTCTAGACCTCCACAGGGCTACCCAGAGAACACAGTCTGACTTGGTCCTGGCTGTCTGCCTGTCTGTGTTCATTACCTTCCTGGTAGCATTTGTAATTGGTGCTCTGACCAGACCTCTCCTGAACGCTCTCTGGAGGAGGTGTTGTAGCTGCTGTAACCGTACCAAGCAAAGTGCCTCCCCACCACAATCGGTCTCCTCTGCTGGGCAGTCCCCCTACGATAACAAGGCCTATTCAGATGAGGATGAGCGAGAGGAACTAGGGACACACAGGGAGAGGAGAGTGACATTTAGTGGACATCCTTCAGAACAAAGGGATCAGAATAGTATTCCATACTATGATACTGTGGCCAATGGTATGCAGGACAACCTCGCTGGGGAATATGATACAACATATGAAAATGTTCAGGAGAGGGATACCTCACACCCCTCCCTTGAGGTCTATCACCCGCCTGAGGAGGAGAAGCCTAGGGCACGGGGCTCTGTCAGCTCAGGAAGCTTCCGACATGACAACCCAGAGACAGACACTCACAGTGGAGACCTCTCTGATATGTCTCTGAGTGAACCACAAAGGGGAGCTTACCCAGTCCATACCCACGGCATGGAGTTTGAATCCATCCCCGACCCAGAACAGTTGCAGGGGTGTCGAAGCTCGTCTGTGTCTTCACACTCTGACCAGGAGAGTCCAGATAAGGATCAGGATATGGACTGGCCCAAAGACAATTTGTCTCAGAGATTGGAGGAGCGCAAGACCCAGAATAATTCCTGGGAGCCTCAATCCCCCCAGAAGGAAGACGACTCCTTTGAGCGGAGTTCAGATTTCCCTACAGTTAAACCAGTTGATGTTCTACAGATCAACATTGGCAGAGTGGGTGAGATCCCTGGATTTGCTTATAGGAAATCAAACATGGCAGATCCCAACCCCATGGATCCTGAGCTGTGGAATGACAGCGGAGAGAGCTTTGAGTTCCCTGATTCCATCCAAGGTGCATCGGCACGATCAAGTAGTCAAGATCTTTCAGGTTCTGCTTTTGCTGATCAGTTGAGAAAAGACTATGAACAAGCGTGGAATAAAGAAACACTTGTGAAAGAATGGAGGGAGAATGATGAGTCCAGCTCCAGCAACTCAAGTGACAGTGGGAATGAACCTACAGAGTACACTGTGAACCCAGAGATGGGGGTAGTGAAGGAGAAGGAGATTGTCCAGGATGCACTACTTACACATGATAGCACAACAGACCCTGCAGCAGCGAACCCCTATCTCAAACATGATGTCAGTTTGGACAAGCAGCACTATAAGGACCCAGTCAGTCCCTCTCCAGATGAGGATGGATTTCATGTGAGTGAACTGAGACAGGAAGTTCAACACTCTCATTTGTTTTCAGAACACTCTGATTTGTCCAGTGATAGTAGTGATGAACCCACAAAGTACACAGTGAACAAGGATAGCGATGAGGAAGAGGAGGATGAAGCTCAAGTCCCAGCTGTGACACACAAAGGTCCATCTCTCAGTCTTGGAGACATTAATGTATCTTTGGCCTCAAGGAAAGCTCTCAATATTGGCTTCTCCAAGGATGGTTTTCAATATCAACCAGAGCCTGAGACAAGGTCGCCTGGCTTGGATCGAACCACCCAGAGTGCCATCAGCACAAAGGAGCCCCTTCCCCAAACTTCATTGCCCTCAGACATGGCAAGGGTTGAAGACCCACCAGTTTCAGTCTACATCCCCAGACTCAGTAAGCGTTTAGATATTCAGCCTCCTCAGGAAGCTTCACCTGCTCACGCAAAAACACCACCACCCTCTGAATCCTCTTCCAGCAGTGAGAGTGAAGATGAGACTACAGATAACTCAATGAAACTTGACAGAGAGGTCCCAGATGTCTCACAGAAGAATTCATCTCTCAGTCTTGGAGACATTAATGTCTCTTTGGCTCCAAGGAAAGCTCTCAATATCGGCTTTTCCAAGCAAGGTTACCAATATCAACCAGAGCCTGAAAAAAGGTTGACTGACGTGGGTCTTTCTTTCCAGAGTGCCATCACCCCAAAGGAGCCTTCATTGCCCTCAGACGGGACAAGGGCTGGAGAGTCTCCAGCTCCATTCTATATCCCCAGCCTCAGGAGATGTCTGGATATTCAGCCTCCTCAGGACACTACACCTGCTCCACCACGAACACCACCACCCTCTGGTTCATCCTCTTCTAGAAGTGAAAGTGAGGATGAGACTACAATGAATCAAAAAAGAGAAGAGAAAGCTAAGGTCCCAGATTCATCTTTCATTCCCGCAGGCATTGATGTCTCTTTTGCTCCAAGGAAAGCTCTCAATATTGGCTTCTCCAAGGAGGGTCTTCAATATCAATCAGAGCCTGAGACAAGGTCGCCTAGCTTGGATCTCTCCTCTCAGAGTGATATCACCCCAAAGGAGCCGCTTCCCCAACATCGATTCCCAGAAGGGACAAGGACTGGAGAGACTCCACTAGATATCCCCAGCCTCAGGGGACATTTAGATATTCAGGCCACTCAGGAAACTCCACCTGCTGCCCCAGGGTCACGCCGACCTGCTGGTTCATCCTCTTTTAACAGTGAAAGTGAGGATGAGACGACAATGAATCAAAAAAGGGAAGAGAAATCTCAGGACTCCGATTCATCTTTCATTCCCGCAGGCATTGATGTCTCTTTTGCACCAAGGAAAGCGCTCAATATTGGCTTCTCCAAGGAGGGTCTTCAGTATCAATCAGAGCCAAGTTTGACTGGCATGGGTCTAACCTCCCAGATTTCCATCAGTACAAAGGAGCCCCTTCCCAAATCTTCAATTCCCTCAGATGGGACAAGGGATGAAGAGTCTCTAGTTCCACTCTATATCCCCAGTTTCAAGAGACATGTGGGCATTCAGCCTCATCAGGAGACTCCACCTGCTACCCCACAAACACCACCACCCTCTGGTTCATCCTCTTCTGGAAGTGAGAGTAAGGAACTTGACAGAGAGGTCCCAGATGTCACACACAAGGATCCATTTCTCAGTCTTGGAGACATTAATGTCTCTATAGCCCCAAGGAAAGCTCTCAATATCAGCTTCTCCAAGGAGGGTTTTCAATATCAAAAAGAGCCTGAGACAAGGTCGCCTAGCTTGGATCTCTCCTCTCAGAGTGATATCACCCCAAACGAGCCTCTTCCCCAAAATCGATTCCCAGAAGGGACAAGGACTGGAGAGACTCCACTAGATATCCCCAGCCTCAGGGGACATTTAGATATTCAGGCCACTCAGGAAACTCCACCTGCTGCCCCAGGGTCACGCAGACCTGCTGGTTCATCCTCTTTTAACAGTGAAAGTGAGGATGAGACGACAATGAATCAAAAAAGAGAAGAGAAATCTCAGGACTCCGATTCATCTTTCATTCCCGCAGGCATCGATGTCTCTTTTGCACCAAGGAAAGCGCTCAATATTGGCTTCTCCAAGGAGGGTTTTCAGTATCAATCAGAGCCAAGTTTGACTGGCATGGGTCTAACCTCCCAGATTGCCATCAGTACAAAGGAGCCCCTTCCCAAATCTTCAATTCCCTCAGATGGGACAAGGGATGAAGAGTCTCTAGTTCCACTCTATATCCCTATTTTCAGGAGACATGTGGATATTCAGCCTCATCAGGAAACTCCACCTGCTTCCCTACGAACATCACATAACTCTGAATCAACCTCTTCCAGCAGTGAGAGTGAAGATGAGACTACAATGAACCAAAAAAGAGAAGAGGAGAAAGCTAAGGTCCCTGATGTCACATATAAGTATCCATCTCTCAGTCCTAGAGACACACCCATGAATGTCTCTTTTGTTCCAAGGAAAGCTCTCAATATTGGCTTCTCCAAGGAGAGTTTTCAAAATCAATCATCGGAGTCAAAGTATGAGAGTATAACCACCACAAATGATAGAGGTTTTCAGGAAGATGCCAAGCCTGCTCCCAAAACATCAATATTTTACTCCACCTCCTCAGACAGGGCGAGAACTGAGGAGCCACCAGTTCCACTCTACATCCCTGGACTCTGGAGCCATCAGAATATCCAGCCCTCTCAGGATGCTACACTTGACGAATCATCCTCTGCTAGCAGTGAGAATGGAGATGAGCTTACAGAACACACAAAGAAACCAGGGAGAGACGTCACAGATTTCTCGCTCAGTCCTGGGGACACGCCTATTAATGTCTCCTTTGCCCCAAGAAGAGCTCTCAATATCAGCCTTTACAACTCAGCCAGTACCACAGATGAGGTGGAGAGGAAGACCGGAGCAGAGGACAGGTGGGAAAGGCCAGGGCTTGGTGGTCTGAAGGCACTGTCAGAGACACAAAGGTGGGACACAAAGGACAGTTCTACAAACATGAATGTTTCTTTCTCTCAAAGGAGTGCTCTCAATATCAACTCAGACAGCAGCACAGATGAGGTGGGCAGGAGAGCCAGAGCAGACTACAGCAGTCCCATACTAGAACGTACCATTAGCAGAAAAGACAGAGGCTTTGAGGAAGAAACCAATCCCTCTCCCCAACTGTCTTTACCAAAAACATCATCCCTTTTCTCCACTTCCACTGATGAGGCGAGGCCTATAGAGTCTCCACTCCAAATCCCCCGCCATAGGAGGCGTCTAGTTGTTGACATTCAGCCCCACCTGGCTCCACCTAGTGCCCCAGGAACACCACCACCTTTCCCAGAGGGAGAAGAGGCAGCTGGTTCTGGATGGAGGAGCAGGGGACCACAGAGGTGGAGAGCCATAGATGGATTTGGCCATACATCCATAACACAGGGAGATGAAGGAGAGAAGAACTATATGGGGTTATTGGCTGCTAAACCATTCGGCACAGCTCGTCAGTATCAGAGCGTTACCCCAGAAACCATTATGGCCACACAGCATAGTGAGATCTCCGAGAGGGATGGTTCTGACCTCACCTTCTCCACTGTAAGACACAGTGAGGCTTAAGACCGACTGTATTTGTTTGTGCTGATTTAAGATAAGTTGCACTTAATATTGAGAAAAACGCAGCAGACGACAAAGAGATTAGAAGTTGGATTTTATTACAGAATTATACTGTTCTTACATTGTTGTAAAATATGAGTAATTTGTGGTGGAAAACCAGACATGTTTATCGTAATGGATATGGCTGTTTATATGACTTTGAATGATATAATAGACTGAGGGATCGTAAAGGTGGGAGCATTAAACACTGTTTGAATTTCCCAGATTCACATCCTTACCTACCTTACTCGATACACAAATCCACTTCTTTCTTTGCCACAAAATATATATCTTCATGACACTGCCTCTCCACATGATGTGTATCCACAGACTGGTCATAGACTAGACTTAACATAGCAAGCGTAAATCCGGGACCCTGAAATTAGTATGATACACTATATATACAAAAATATGTGGACACCCCTTAACATGACTGTTTTCGGCTATTTCAGTCACACCCATTGCTGACAGGTGAATCAAATCGAGCAGACAGCCATGTAATCTCCATAGACAAACATTGGCAGTAGAATGGCCTTACTGAAGAGCTCAGTGACTTTCAACGTGGCACCGTCATTCTGATGCCACCTTTCCAACAAGTCAGTACATCAAATTTCTGCCCTGCTAGAGCTTCCCCGGTCAACTGTAAGTGCTGTTATTGTGGAATAGAAACGTCTAGGAGCAACAACGGCTCAGCCATGAAGTGGTAGGTCACACAAGCTCATCTAACGGGACCCCTGAGTGATGAAGCGCGTAAAAAAACATCTGACCTCGGTTGCAACACACTACCGAGTTCCAAACTGCCTCTGGAAGCAACGTCGGCACAATTACTGTTTGTCAGGAGCTTCATGAAATGGGTTTCCATGGCTACCTGCCCCAATGCATAGTGCCAACTGTAAAGTTTGGTGGAGGAGGAATGATGGTCTGTGGCTGTTTTTCATGGTTCGGGCTAGGCCCCTTAGTTTCAGTGAAGGGAAATCTTAACGTTACAGCATACAATAACATTCTATAAAATGTTGTGCTTCCAACTTTGTGGCAACAGTTTGGGGAAGGCCCTTTCCTGTTTCAGCATGACAATGGCCCCGTGCTCAAAGCGAGGTCCATGCAGAAATGGTTTGTCAAGATCGGTGTGGAAGAACTTGACTGGCCTGCACAGAGCCCTGACCTCAACTCCATCGAACACCTTTGGAATGAATTGGAACGCCGACTACGAGTCATGCCAACATCAGAGCCTGACCTCACTAATGTTCTTGTGGCTCAATGGAAGCAAGTTCCTGCAGCAATGTTCCAACATCTAGTGGAAAGTCTTCCCAGAAGAGTGGAGGCTGTTAAAGCAGCAAAAGGGGGACCAACTCCACATTAATGTCCATGATTTTGGAATGAGATATTCGACAAGCAGATGTCCACATACTTTTGGTCATGTAGTGTATGTTATGTTTGGTATGTTTACATAAGATAGGTTACTTAAATCAAAAACAAAAAGGAGGGTGGAAAAAGTAGGAAGGGAAGCGCTACTAAGGGACACAATAGTACATTTTGGTAGACAGAAGGTGCTCTTTGGTAAAAGGGGTGAATTGGTCATCAAAAAGAAAGGAGGACCAAGCCACTCTTCATATAATTAATTAAAATGCCTTTATTTGTATGGAATGTTCAATAGAAACAAAGTTTTAAAAAACCTGACGTGTTTCAGCTACATGGCCTTCGTCAGGGAGTACAAACGGAGGGTGGTTGGTTAGGTGAATGGGTAAACATAGAACGTGAACACCTAGCAACCCAAAGGTTATGTGTTTCAACCTCATCATGGACAACTTGAGCATTTTAGCCAATTAGCCACTACTTAAAATGCTAGCCAACTCTTCCCCTAACCCTAACCATTTTAGCTAACCTCCCTAACCCTTTAACCTAACCCTAACCTAGCTAACATTAGCATTAGCCACCCCTAGCTAACGTTAGCCACAACAAATTGAAATTCGTAACATATCGTATGAATTGAAATTCATAACATATCATACGAAATGCTCTGAGACCACGTTGGTATGCGTCATAAATAAACCTGTAAAGAAAGTAACTGTGTTTGTGATGCCTTTGTCTCTGTTGTTCTATGGATACCTGAATAATAAGGTGCACACACTGCACATGTAGTTATTACTGTGGTAATGCAATAGTCAGAACAAAAATACATTAGGTCTACAGTAGAGGGACCAAATATGATCCTGTGCAATTTAGGAACGCAGAATGAAACATCCTTTGACAACAATTGTTCACAATCGTTCTGTAAAGGAAAATGACAAAGCAAAAATGAAAGACAACGATAAGTTAATAAACCCATTTATACGTAGAGATAGGTTACAGTGAAAACAGACATACATACTGTACATACAGTCAGGACAAAGTTGTTCTTCCTCCTGCAATACCAATGTAGAATACCATCTGAATTAGACTTTGTGCAAATGATTAGTGAGCCGTTTAGAAACTAGCTCCATCTCCTACCAAAACCTAATATACACAAATACACTGATTACTGACAGTCAAAGCATCATGGATCACTGATAGGTGAAGCTATCATGTGTTCTTATTACTTCAGAAATTGAACCATTTACTGTACATGCTTTAGTTCAGACCACTGGGTTTGACCAATAAATGATTGACATATGACCCGGATACCATTCTTACACCACACCTTCAACACTGCACAAAACTTGTCTTCTTTCTCCAATTTCTCAAACTTTTGTTAATTTCAGTTCATGTCAATTTGTTTTTTTGAGACTAACAGTGTGGTTCTGTGTGTGTGTGTGTGTGTGTGTTAGAAGGGAGTGGTTGGGCAAATGCAGGATGGAACTCCTCTTCCCCAAATGAGGTTGCATGTGTGTTCCAGCTCTGAATATACACAGTCATGGTTTTCATAAAGCGTTAAGACAACATGACCAAGGATATCAAATGAAGCACAAAAACACTTGCACAAATTCCTGTACAAAAACAACAACAATAAAATAAGTATTCAAAAAATCTCATCCATTCGCAGATGGCTCTGATGGAGAGCATGCATGCAAGGTTTCACTCTCATGACAATTGAGCGTCACATCACAGCTAGAGACAAAAGTTGACATGTGTTACAAGAACATTAGCCCTACGCTAGGCAAAAAGAACACCATTACATCACCACCGGGTTCTAAATCTAACCCGTCAGTGTCCATGGTTTTGAGACCTCTTGAATGATACATGGCAATGCATGCATGCTGGGATTGGATTTCCCCTTAATGTACAGCCTGCCTACCCTACACAACCTATTCCTCAAAGGCCTTAAACAGTCTTCCAATTATAACACTCTCAGTACTGGGGAGAGAGAGAGGCTCGTTAGTAATATGGATTAAACTGGACATGTTCAGTGGACATAACAGAAGACAAGACCAAAGCAATATGCCAGATATGAAGAAAAAAATAGAGGTATGTTTCTATTTTAACTTGCAATTTAGGCCAAACAGTCTAATTTAATCCTGAACGTATCCCTGACCACTGTGTGTGTGTGTGGGGTGCAAGTAAAGTGACTTCTATAAATTGTTAAAGAGGCACAGAAAACTCTTAAAAACCTACAGCTTAGAAACATAGATTGGTCACATAACCAATGAATGCTGGCCAGTCCACTAACGACTGACCACTGCACTGTAATAAGAGTTAATAAGCAGCACTGCTGATTGGTTAGTTGTTGTGGTATGAGGTAATCTGAAGCCTTCACAGGGGGCTACAAAGCTTTAGCACAGGCTGGTATCACAGTAAGACTAAGGATGGAAAAAAAAGGGGCTCAAAAAGCACTGGCACAAATGACTTCATCACAGTAAACTGTACAGGTGTCATCATCCACCTGTAACAACAGCTTTAATGATCATGACTAAAAGAGCACCTACTGTAACACTCAGCCATTTGACAGTGTGCTTCTTCAAGAATTCCAATTCAACCCAAACAGGACAAAACTGATAGAAACGATGGGTTCTGTAGGTTATAAAGAGTCAAGCACAGATCAAGTTCAAAGCACGGATATGCAATATTCAAATGTGACCGGGTCAAAATGACCTTGTTTTTAAGACTAAGACCGACCGTTCAAAATGGAGGGATTTAGTTGAATTCCTCCTAACGGGAGCAAAGGGTTCAAGAGTGGATCTCTCGCACACACAAAACCATTTAGCCACTCATGAGAACACGATATCCTAACACGCAGCAATATGACATCACAGTGAGGGGGCGCAACGCCACTGGGGCTCGCCGTGTGATTACCCACAATGTAACATGGGTAGGGATCATTACCTGGAGAGGGTTTTTGTCTCCATGGTGACCTACATCCTAATCTCGCCAGAGTGGCTTGCACCTAACCCCCCACCTCCCCCCTCCCCCCAAACCATATCGCTATCATTACCTGGATGCGCCACCTGCCATCACTGACAAGCACCTCTCCCATTTTGTATTCTTTGTTTTTAGTTTTCTCATAGCCGTTTGTCATCGTCGTTGTATTATAATGTGGTTTTGTTGCAGTCTACCTGATGCTATGACATCTCTCTTTCTTTGTACCATTCCACAAACTCATCCAACAAAACGGGCCCTGACAAAAGGAGAAAAGAAGGATCACGTTAGAGCACTGATCCCTTGTACCACTTAGGGAATGAGTGATTGTGTATTAGTGTGTGCATGTGTCCACTTACAGGCTCCATCCTCATCATAGTTACTGAGGTCTAGGTTGATTGTCCTGCTGAACTCTAGAACGTTGCACCACTGGTCTTTGTTGATAACCTTATACTTGGACTGCTGAATGACAGACAGGACAGGCAGTCAATACATAGTGACAAAACCGTGTCAAATGTTGTATGTACGGTATCAAGTTGAATGTTACACAGGTTAGTTAGACACCATACCTCTAAAAACTGATTGAATACAGGAAACAGTGGCCACGTCTTCCCCAGGAGAAGCCCCAGCATGCATTTGGCTGTGTTCAGGTCTAAACTCCTCTGGTCCTTTTCCTACAAAATCAGAAATGAAGGTCTCTATTCAATCAGTATCACAGAAATTCAGCTTTACAGCGTGACTGAAATTTAAAGGCAATGTTCCCGCTTTAGCGGAGACTGCCCTCCCTGTAAATATGTCGGCTCAAACGGAAATTATCTTTACATTTATTCTGCGGAGTCTGTAATGCCTCCGCTTTACAGATTGAATAGAGCCCTAAGATGTCTCAGAAGTCAGACCCAGGGCGGGGTCGAGACCCACTCCAATTTGCTTACCGCCCAAATAGGTCCACAGACGATGCAATCTCAACCACACTGCACACTGCCCTAACCCATCTGGACAAGAGGAATACCTATGTGAGAATGCTGTTCATTGACTACAGCTCGGCATTCAACACCATAGTACCCTCCAAGCTCGTCATCAAGCTCGAGACCCTGGGTCTCGACCCCGCCCTGTGCAACTGGGTACTGGACTTCCTGACGGGCCGCCCCCAGGTGGTGAGGGTAGGCAACAACATCTCCTCCCCGCTGATCCTCAACACTGGGGCCCCACAAGGGTGCGTTCTGAGCCCTCTCCTGTACTCCCTGTTCACCCACGACTGCGTGGCCACGCACGCCTCCAACTCAATCATCAAGTTTGCGGACGACACAACAGTGGTAGGCTTGATTACCAACAACGACGAGACGGCCTACAGGGAGGAGGTGAGGGCCCTCGGAGTGTGGTGTCAGGAAAATACCCTCACACTCAACGTCAACAAAACTAAGGAGATGATTGTGGACTTCAGGAAACAGCAGAGGGAACACCCCCCTATCCACATCGATGGAACAGTAGTGGAGAGGGTAGCAAGTTTTAAGTTCCTCGGCATACACATCACAGACAAACTGAATTGGTCCACTCACACAGACAGCATTGTGAAGAAGGCGCAGCAGCGCCTCTTCAACCTCAGGAGGCTGAAGAAATTTGGCTTGTCACCAAAAGCACTCACAAACTTCTACAGATGCACAATCGAGAGCATCCTGGCGGGCTGTATCACCGCCTGGTACGGCAACTGCTCCGCCCTCAACCGTAAGGCTCTCCAGAGGGTAGTGAGGTCTGCACAACGCATCACCGGGGGCAAACTACCTGCCCTCCAGGACACCTACACCACCCGATGTCACAGGAAGGCCATAAAGATCATCAAGGACATCAACCACCCGAGCCACTGCCTGTTCACCCCGCTATCATCCAGAAGGCGAGGTCAGTACAGGTGCATCAAAGCTGGGACCGAGAGACTGAAAAACAGCTTCTATCTCAAGGCTATCAGACTGTTAAACAGCCACCACTAACATTGAGTGGCTGCTGCCAACACACTGACACTGACTCAACTCCAGCCACTTTAATAATGGGAATTGATGGGAAATGATGTAAATATATCACTAGCCACTTTAAACAATGCTACCTTATATAATGTTACTTACCCTACATTATTCATCTCATATGCATACGTATATACTGTACTCTATATCATCAACTGTATCCTTATGTAATACATGTATCACTAGCCACTTTAACTATGCCACTTTGTTTACATACTCATCTCATATGTATATACTGTACTCGATACCATCTACTGTATCTGCCTATGCTGCTCTGTACCATCACTCATTCATATATCCTTATGTACATATTCTTTATCCCCTCACACTGTGTACAAGACAGTAGTTTTGGAATTGTTAGTTAGATTACTTGTTGGTTATTACTGCATTGTCGGAACTAGAAGCACAAGCATTTCGCTACACTCGCATTAACATCTGCTAACCATGTGTATGTGACAAATAAAATTTGATTTGATTTGAAGTCAGGGGTCAAATATGACTGACTCAATAGAAAGAGCAGTACTCGTGATGAGAGCTTCAGCCATGCAAGACACTCAAAACTAAGAGCCTATCAAAGACGTACTTCCCTACCTGACGTCACTTATCCCTTGTGTTTATTTCTACAAATGGTAATAGTTTCATTTGTCTGTCATCTTTCGTGTGTTGAATCTAAACATCAACAAATAAATATACCAGTCAAAATAAATATCCCAAGGGAATAAATATCCCAGTCAGAGGAAATCTAGTGAGAATACTGCAGATGCGGCTTTGCCTCACTCACCCGAGCAAAATCGAAGGCGTATCTGTAAATGAGCTTAAAGTTGGTGGTGTCGTTTAGGACAGACCTCAAGTAGTCCAGGGAGTTCCTCAGCCTCTCTGTGGAGTCACACCTGACAACGCCAGAGAGACAAGTTAGAGACAGACTAGAGTCCCGGCTGACAGAGTACAGACTGTTGACTATAAAACAGACAGTTGAATATAAAGTAGACTATACAGACAGAGGCAGTCTATAAACCCAGTCTGGGGTCAGCACCATTTTGTACATGGCACAACTAGAAAAGGACAAACTGTAGGGACAGACACACAGAACACACGTACAGTAAAACACACAAACTGAGAGCAGAGACTTACTGCAGGGAGCCCATGCCTTTCAACCACTCCTGTAGGGTGAAGTATCCCATACTCTGGGCATCCAGCTTCCAGGCCAAAACCAGCATCACCACCTGTTCACAAAGAACAGCATACACTCACATGCTATAACACAATGAAATGCTTGAGATGTTTACTTTTCAATGAGTAATTTTCATCTTTGTGCCATCTCTGAATAACGGAGCTGTACCCAACTATAACCACCAAGTGCATGCACATGTGGATGGATTACAAATGTCACCCATCTACATAGACATGACTAGCCATCCTTACATTCTCTGGTTCCACTCCAATATCTTCACAGAACTTCTCCATTCCCTCTGGCCCCACGACATCATCACAGCCTATCAAAGATACACACATATATATACAGGGCCATTATTTATGACATCATCCACTCCTACCAGAAACAAACACATAGGATTAATCTCTGATATTATGACAGCATAGTATGCCACAGACACAACAATGCTATGACATCACAACCATAGAGATTCTATTATATTTACATGGTGTGATATCATAATGTGGAGGTCAAAGCAGTCCCTATTATGACATCGCATCACGAAAACTATGATTGTAATCGCTATTGTTATGATGTCATAGAATTCTATGACATAGAATGAGGTAACAAAGTATTCTGACATCATCACAGCAAAAATTACAATCACAATGCGTACATACATACGTAACAATTCTCTATGACCCTATCCCACCTGCAGGTGACAAACACAAAACATTAATCTATGACATCATTTCAGCAAGCAAGAGACATCCTTTATGAAGCAATCAATGATGCCCGATTCACAGCTCTCACACAGTACAATTCAACTATGACATGGAAACCCAAATCTAAAAGTAACAAAGGTATTTACACCATTATGGTCAGTGTGCTTATATAAACTGATAGAGAATTGCAAAATGTATATTTACAAACCTTGAGTCTCACCTGCGTACTCATAGAACCACTCCAGACATCTTTTACTGGAGAAGGTCTCTTCCTCTCGGATTTGTGGTGCCTCATGTTTTCTAAAAACACTGCATTTTGAAAAAGACCATTCAGACACAATCTACGGCACTGCACACCCAGCATATTTTACACATTACTGCGGGTGCTGAGAATACAGTGTGTGACCTAAAATCCTACCGTCTAGGAGCATATCAAACACTACGATGGAGAAAAAAGTTAATCCTGACAAATAACTATTGGATGAGCTATGTGATGGAAAGTCCTCTTGCTGCTCTTTTGGATTTCTAAGCTGACAATGAAGTATGCAAATCCACTGGGGAGACAAATCACGTGTCATCACGCATGCATACCGTTTCAGTGAACAGTTTAAAATCCAGAACAAAAATTGCATGCAATTGCGTAACATACTGGATTAGGTTCTGGGGGAGATGTATGAGAAAAAAAGATACTGGACTGAAGAGCAAAAGCAGGGTGGTAGCTCCACCCGCCTCTCTCTGCAAGGCTATGAGTCAAACGTACCCTCCCCTTCCCGAATTTCGATAAGACGCGCACACCCGCTAAATCAAGACTTGTTCAAATAACCAGTGACAAAAACCTGCGCACATCAACAACTGTTATTCGCTATGCCTCGATCAGACTGACAGCGTCTTTGCATCAACGCTTTGTAATTAAATGACACAGCATTTTTATTATGCAATCCAAAAATGTTTACTGGATATGTGTGCAACAAAAGTTCAACATCCACCTTTTGCTACTATTTCTGTCAAGCCCGATGCATACAATTTGATGCATACGTTGGATATATAGACCACAAAGAATGCACTGCAACTGCCTCCGCAAGGTAATGCTGCAAGGCAAACACAGCGTTTATTTGGAAATGAATGTACTTCTGGTGTCGGTGTGATTGAGGTGTTAGTCATCCCTGTCTTTTGACACGAGTGATTAGTGAATCTAAATAAGTTGGATATAATTCCTTTTATTGTGTAAAACCTGATGTAACTGATGCATTCGTTGGTGTAGCAGGTTGGTAGTACCTGTCCTGGCGACTCTTCTTAGCTGACAGATCATCTCCAGTAGTGGGTCTCCTCTTTTTCCTCGGAGGCATGGCTCTGGAGCGGCAGGCTGAGAGAAACACAATACGAGAGAGACAGAGAGTGAGGAGAGAGATAAAGAGAACAGCAACCAGGTTTCCATCCAACCTTTTTATGCGAGTAAATACATGTCAGATAGAAAATTTATTGACAGGCCGTGATGGAAACAGCAAATTTGTCGGTAAACTTTCCAAATGTCGACAAAACAAAACACGCTAGACAAGGTGGGATCTTTTTGCGTCGGTAAAATGTATTATGTGAGAAATGGCCATGGAAATGCCTTTATGCGCAAATAACCATCACATCGAAGTAAACTTGGGAGTCACGCGATGATATGTTGTGTGGTTCTCCCACTACGACTTGGAAAATGGTGGTGGGAAAATGCTAATATTGTGATAAAACCTGCCGCCAATTGGATGGAAACCTAGCTAGTAAGTGTCATGTGGGTCTGCATTAAGGTGCAGGCAGGGTCGGTACCTGTGGAGTGACCGTCCTGTCCAACGTCCTCCGTCAGGTTCTGAGTGGAGAGATAAATTGAACTATATTAGGCAACCCCCACCAAGAGACACACACACACACAGCAGCACCGGCGTTCGCATGCAGTGAGCAAGGGAAGGGTGTGAGGGGAGGCCTGCGCTCTCATTTCCTCAAGCTTGTAACCTTTAGAGATGCAGTTATTATTTCAGAGAGAGAGAGGGAGTGGAGAAATAGGATGAGAGGAAGGATGAATTAATCCCTTTTAAGTATCCATCCAGGAATAGAAAAATCTATCCATGTCTATAACTCATTAATAACTAGGATTCATTTGTAGATAGGGGTAAATGTCCATGATCAAATTCTTAGCGTTTTGCCAGAGTAACTCCATAATGTAAACTGTTGGAACAGGTGGCTGGTCCTCATATGTCACATGAAAAACACATAATGGTATGAGGGCAAAATGCTTTTACCAGCCTGTGCAGGGTGTGGTATATTTTGTGGATGCTGGCCAGCGTAGAAAAATGGGAGTTCAGCTGAAAATCTAAAGGAGGAAAAGTACATTTCAGCACATCTCTATATGTAACACCACTACATCACATGCATTAGATATGGAACAGACACGCAACAGCAACAGTAGGCCATACTAAACAATGATCTGCTTCTCAGAGAAACATAACCTTCTCACAGAAATATAGGTTTCCCAGGGCACTGATAGCTGGGAGAACTCACCATCTGCTACCCACAGCCTGCCTACATCACCATGCTCCTCCCTCTGTCATAGGGGTCACATCTTTGCATTCAGCCAATAGGAATGAGAAGGTATGCATGTAACCATCTTAATCACCTTCATAATTTGCATCAAAGTAGTTGGGATGACTAAATAGTGATGTCAAACAGCCATAACTGCACATAATCAATGCCTTTCATCGTGATGGGATTGACAATAAAATGTTCATTTTTATGCTGAGCAGTTATAATCGTTCAGTAGGCATAATACCAACAAGAAATAAGTATGAAGGACTGTAGCTACGTAGATACATTAGAATACAGTAATATAATACAGTAGTCTACAGTCGGATCATGAGCGGGATTGACAGATGAGGATTGTATTCAAACGTAACAGGGTTCACAGAACGCCAGACAAAAAAGTAGAGTGGTCGATTATGATTAAACACCACGCCGACATGGCCTATCCAATAAAACATGTAATCTCCTCATCTGCGCTCACGAAGTGTCATTTTCGTTTTTAATCCGTTTCTTTAGTCAAAACGCTCACACACCTAGATCAACGAAAGGCCGAACCTCATGATAGCACTAACTGAATAGACTACTTAAAATAGCAATACAGACACACAACTTGCACAGAGTTTACAAAGTATCTGGAGAGTAGAGGGAGACATTATGGTTGTTGTAGTCCATTTCCTGGATCAAGGCTCTAAGATCTTGATCAATGGAGAGTGGAATTAGACTACAATTCCCGCCCTCAGAAATTAACATTTCATTCTGCACCCCTCTCCTGACACTCACCCCAACTGATGAATGCATATTATATCGATACAAAAATGTTACATCCTATGGAATAGTGCATGCAAGTATCTTATGGTTCTCTTGCAACAGTTGATGTATATGACGCGCAGTCGGCCAGCTCTATTGCAGCAAGCATAGAAATATATTTTACAGAACTGCGTCACAATTTTCATCCTCTGTAATTTTCCGCAGTTGACTGGAAAACTGACCTATTTAGCCTACACAACATTGTTCCAAGTGTAACTTGCTTTGCAGTAGCACTTCATTCCCGTCCGTAAATAAGCGACAAAATAGCAGTATAATAGGTCGACAATAATTACATATTTAGCTGATGTATTCAACCGAATAGTAGCCTTTGCAACGTTAGTTGTCCTAACAATAAGTCAACAAAAAGTGCGTACATTCAGCAATAACACAGTACAGTCCCTTTGTTGCGCCTCAAGACAACACTTGGAAATACAAAGAGAATGGCAATAGACAGATAGTCTGCACATACCTCTATTTGACACTCGATTAACAGCTAAATCTAAAGGTAAACAGATAGATGCAATAGATCCGGTCGCTGTTACGTAAGTTATCAATACGAGGAGCCTAAACACACCAAAAGCCACTACTATAGCTACTTACTTGCCGCATCAGAGTGCATTTTTATGAAACACACAACTGCCTGTGTGAAGTCCGCAGACCGGCCAGTAGGCGGGACATGTCAACATAACCAATGCCCACAGATGATTTGGGTGGACAAGGAACCTAGTAGCCGCACCCCTACTCCTTCATAATAGGCTGTCTCTGGTGTCATGTAGGAAATCTGAAGACAAAGAATTTGGACCCACCTTTGGGTGAACGTGAGAGGTCAAAATTCCAAACCAGGCCATCCCACCGCTGAAGTTCATTGGCTAGGAAAAGTACCTACGTGTGTCAATGGAAGAGTTCGATTAAACTGCCTCGGGTTGAACCGAACTATGGCCCAACACGTGACCGGGCGAAACCGGTGAGCGAGGCACTCTTTTCAAATCAAACAGTAATCTGCGCCGCTCAGTCATATTGTGAACAGTGCAGCATCGTTCAGAAACATACATCTATTTTTTCATAAAATATATGCTCGAATTTTCAAACTGGTTTTCATTGTGACGGCAGATAAAGCGTTTTTATCTTAATCAATCACTTTTGCAAGTGTTAACACATAATCATACTCGTTACTCCACGACCTTAACCCGAAGTCACTTTTGTTTTGAGCCGACTTCTCCGCCGGCCAAAACGGGGCACCCGGCTCATGCCCGGGATGCAGCCCGGTTCCAAATGGACGCAATCAACGCTAAGCCGGTTCACCCAGGGAATGCCCTGAGTATTAATCGAATCCCCTCACTAATCGGAATTTCCTCGTGCAAGAACGAAAACCAACCCACGATGGACCTTCATTGGCCGGTTCACGCAGTAGGAACCTCCCAATACACTTTGTGAATGGTGAAAATTACCTTCAGTCATAAGCAACTACGTTTGTTGTAAAATACAATTGGTTACACAGAAAACTGTTGTTTACAGAAGGGCGTGATTTTATTTATTGTTCCCCATCTGAATGAATTGTTTTTTGTCTCAAGTTCAAAATGATATTCTGACATCCCATGTTTCTGCAACATATTTGACAAGCATAATGCGTAAAGCTCAATTTTGTAACATTCTGTGCCTGGCCTCAAATTCATAAATGTATGGAACTTAAAAAGCCATGTACTTTTCATTTCAAAGAACTTACATTTCATAGCTACCTTTGCAGAATAGGTGCTGCTTGATTCCACATAAGAGCAGCCTGTTAGTTTGCTGGAATAGGTCAGCCTATATAACTACATTATAGTGATGGGTTTGACAGGGCAGCCTTTGTGGGGATCTCCCAGTCACATACCAGAACTGCAGGGAAAACATCCTGTTCTCACAAGAGGGGTTTAAGGAGGAGGAGGCATTTACTAAGGGGTAGAGCACTGAGAGGTCAATACAGATTGAGTTACAGTGCTTCACTAGAGGGAAAATAAGAACATAATAAATTGTCACCTGGATTAATGGGTTAGAATGGGACAAATAAAGCAACATACACATTTTAGTCAAAAGGACATATGTTGTTCTGTGATTTTCAAATGAAACTGCAAACCTGGGTAAACAATGACATATCTACAACACTTCATTGTTTCCTGTAAATAAAGATCAGCAGGGTAGGCCACCAACACTTGGACAAAACTTTGTGGTTTTGAAGCCTCTGATAGCAGAAAGGTGAATGAGTCAGAGGGAGATATTTTAGGCCCTCATCATAGATACAGCATATATCTCTGCCTCAACATAGGATAATATAAGCAGGTTAAGTCATGTAATGGGAGGGGGTTGTACTTCCTAGTATTCATATTTAAATTGTGCTTCAAATATTATTGGAATCATATGTGAAATATTTCTTAGAGTAACCACTGTAGCTTACTGGGAACTTAACTACCCGTAACAAAAATATAAACACAATATGTAAAGTGTTGGTCCCATGTTTCATGAACTGAAATAAAAGATCCCAGCCATTTTCCATATGCACAAATAAAGGATTTCTCTCAGATGTTGAACACAAATTTGTTTACATTCCTGATAATGAGCATTTCTCCCTTGCCAAGATAATCCATCCACCTGACAGGTGTGTCATGTCAAGAAGCTGATTAAACAGCATGATCATTACACAGGTGCACCTTGTGTTGGACAATAAAAGGCCACTTCAAAATGTGCAGTTTTGTTAACAACACAATTGAATGTTAATTTCTCTACCATAAGCCATCAGCAAACCGCTCACCCACACAACGCTATACACGTGGTCTGCGGTTGTGAGGCCGGTTGGATGTACTGCCAAATTTTCTAAAGCGACCTTCAAGGATGAATGGCCCATTGTCGTGCCATTCATCCGCCGTCATCACCTCATGTTTCAGCATGATAATGCATGGCCCTATGTCGCAAGGATCTGTACACAATTCCTGGAAGCTGAAAATGTCCCAGTTCTTCCATGGCCTGCATACTCACCACACATGTCACCCATTGACCATGTTCAGGATGCTCTGGATCAACGTGTACGACAGCGTGTTCCAGTTCCTGTCAATATCTAGAAATTTCACACAGACCTTGAAGGAGTGGGACAACATTCCACAGGCCACAATCAACAGCCTGATCAACACTATGCGAAGGAGATGTGTCGCACTAAATGAGGCAAATGGTTACACCAGATACTGACTGGGTTTCTGATCCACAACACTACCTTTTCTTTAAGGTATCTGTGACCAACAGATGCATATCTGTATTCCCAGTCATGTTAAATCCATAGATTAGGGCCTAATGAATTTATTTCAATTGACTTATTTCCTTATATGAATTGTAACTCAGTACAATATTTGAAATTGTTGCATGTTGCATTTATATTTTTGTTCAGAGTAATAAACAATAAATGACCCTATGTATCCAATCAGATCCATTCAAGACCACAAGAGGGCGATAACACCTGCAATCTAGTAATCAGTCTGGTAAATACAGCCGAGGACAACACCTAAATGAGACTAGGCTGGCACACCCAAATCATTTACATTTACTGAGCTGGACTTTATTCCCAGTGACTCAAATATTTATTTGATGTATAGTTGTCCTTGTGTGACAACAGCAATGTGGCAAGAGTCATGTGACTTGAAAGCAAAGTATATGGCATATTACATACAGTTGAAGTCAGAAGTTTACATACACTTAGGTTGGAGTCATTAAAACTAGTTTTTCAATCACTCCACAAATTTCTTGTGAACAAACTATTGTTTTGGCAAGTCGGTTAGGACATCTACATCTAGTATTTTTTCCAACAATCGTTTACAGACAGATTATTTCACTTATAATTCACTGTATCACAATTCCAGTGGGTCAGAAGTTTACATACACTAGGTTGACAGTGCCTTTAAACAGTTTGGAAAATTCCAGAAAATGATGTCATGGCTTTAGAAGCTTCTGATAGGCTAATTGACATAATTTGAGTCAATTGGAGGTGTACCTGTGGATGTATTTCAAGGCCGACATTCCAACTCAGTGCCTCTTTGCTTGGCATCATGGGAAAATCAAAAGAAATCAGCCAAAACCTCAGAAAAAAAATGTAGACCTCCACAAGTCTGGTTCATCCTTGGGACCAATTTCCAAACGCCTGAAGGTACCACGTTCATCTGTACAAACAATAGTATGCAAGTATAAACACCATGGGACCACACAGCGGTCATACCGCTCAGGAAGGAGACGTGTTCTGTCTCCTCGAGATAAGCGTAATTTGGTGCGAAAAGTGCAATCAATCCCAGAACAACATGTTATGTAAATAAAGCTGAACATCAACCAAACTGCCAACAAATAATACAGTATGACAACTGGGGGGGGGCTCATCTACAAAGGTAAGACACTAACATTACAAAAGTAATATTGGAATTACCACTCTGCTGTTACACAAACAAACATGCACTTTCTAATATGCACTAAAGAAACTTGGCCCATTCCCAAAACTAGCAGGTGAGTCGTGAGTCCATACTGTTTGTGGAAACCTGGTTTCTATGGTGACATGGTCACACATGACTTTTTCTGCAACTTTACAGGGACTGTTGGCCTCAGTGGAGTTGATGCTACCTGCCTAAATGGTGGCAGATGCTGAGTTGCTGGATAAACAAATGGGCATACATGTTGATTTTAGCATTTCATGGGTGACAGGTAGACTGAACCTGTATGTAAATACGATATCAGCTATCGTGGCTTAAACTTTAACATGCCAGTGGATTATCATGTATGTTAAAGTTAAGGCACATGAATGGTGTGAGTGATTAATAAAGCTAACGTCTGATTGGGAGTCTGTTGGATGACTGATGTGATGTGGTTGTTGAGCGGCTTCACTGCAAGTATATTGTATGTTTTGGATAATAAATAAATAAAAGATTTTTAAAAAATGTAATAAATAAAGCTAACGTTGGTGAGTTTAAGCATTAGCAGGATCCTCTGTCTCTTTTATTCACTGCCACCATGTGTGTGTGAAGAGTAAGAGACAGCGAGTCCCTGCTGCACCTGCACCTACAGAGAACATGCAAAGCTAGAGGTAAAACACACTCAATTATAATGATCCTCTATTCTCCCCCCCAGTAAGTTTGAGACACCATGGAGTCCAATCCAGGGGATGTCACAACTACTCCCGCTCCTCCCCTCCGGCATTAGACGTGGCCAGTATACTAACCACCGGTCCTGGGATCAATCATTATGTGCACCTGCACGTCATCATGAGGCACACCTGGACTCCATTACCTCATTTATTACCTCCTCTATATCTGGCACTCCCTTAGGCTCTTTCCCTAGTCAGTATTGTTCCTGTGTTTATGCATAGACGCTGCTGTTATGTTGTCTCGGTCCATTCTTGTTTTACTAAACGGCTCATCTGCTTCTTGACTCTGTGTCTCTGCTACAGGATGCTGTGCAAATGGACTTGACGAAATGATTGTGTGTGTAGTTTTACAAAAAATAAAGATTGAGTATTTACCTCAGTTAAATACCTTGTTGATTTGTGTTCAAGTTTGTGTACTCAGGATGAAACCATGTAGCAGTCCTTGCCATAGCAGCATTGTTGAACAGATTAGATGGCTTGCCATATTCTCTTTTAATTATGAAAGTTAACGATCAGAAACCCTGAGCTGTGCAGGGCATGTTTATTGACTGAGTGAAAATCACTTGGACTGTCTTCTACTTTGACACGCACACACGTGTTTGTATGTCTGTCATCCAAACAAAGCTAGCATATTTGTAGCTTCGGCCTTTGTGGAGTCCAGCAAAATTAAGGCAGTAATAACTTTTTTTTTAACATTGCAATACATTCAAAGATTTTACAACATTAAGTGTGTGCCCTCAGGCACTTACTCTACTACCACATACAGTGCCTTGCGAAAGTATTCGGCCCCCTTGAACTTTGCGACCTTTTGCCACATTTCAGGCTTCAAACATAAAGATGTAAAACTGTATTTTTTTGTGAAGAATCAACAACAAGTGGGACACAATCATGAAGTGGAACGACATTTATTGGATATTTCAAACTTTTTTAAATCAAAAACTGAAAAATTGGGCGTGCAAAATTATTCAGCCCCCTTAAGTTAATACTTTGTAGCGCCACCTTTGCTGCGATTACAGCTGTAAGTCGCTTGGGGTATGTCTCTATCAGTTTTGCACATCGAGAGACTGACATTTTTTCCCATTCCTCCTTGCAAAACAGCTCGAGCTCAGTGAGGTTGGATGGAGAGCATTTGTGAACAGCAGTTTTCAGTTCTTTCCACAGATTCTCGATTGGATTCAAGTCTGGACTTTGACTTGGCCATTCTAACACCTGGATATGTTTATTTTTGAACCATTCCATTGTAGATGTTGCTTTATGTTTTGGATCATTGTCTTGTTGGAAGACAAATCTCCGTCCCAGTCTCAGGTCTTTTGCAGACTCCATCAGGTTTTCTTCCAGAATGGTCCTGTATTTGGCTCCATCCATCTTCCCATCAATTTTAACCATCTTCCCTGTCCCTGCTGAAGAAAAGCAGGCCCAAACCATGATGCTGCCACCACCATGTTTGACAGTGGGGATGGTGTGTTCAGGGTGATGAGCTGTGTTTCTTTTACGCCAAACATAACGTTTTACATTGTTGCCAAAAAGTTCAATTTTGGTTTCATCTGACCAGAGCACCTTCTTCCACATGTTTGGTGTGTCTCCCAGGTGGCTTGTGGCAAACTTTAAACAACACTTTTTATGGATATCTTTAAGAAATGGCTTTCTTCTTGCCACTCCTCCGTAAAGGCCAGATTTGTGCAATATACAACTGATTGTTGTCCTATGGACAGAGTCTCCCACCTCAGCTGTAGATCTCTGCAGTTCATCCAGAGTGATCATGGGCCTCTTGGCTGCATCTCTGATCAGTCTTCTCCTTGTATGAGCTGAAAGTTTAGAGGGACGGCCAGGTCTTGGTAGATTTGCAGTGGTCTGATACTCCTTCCATTTCAATATTATCGCTTGCACAGTGTTCCTTGGGATGTTTAAAGCTTGGGAAATCTTTTTGTATCCAAATCCGGCTTTAAACTTCTTCACAACAGTATCTCGGACCTGCCTGGTGTGTTCCTTGTTCTTCATGATGCTCTTTGCGCTTTTGACGGACCTCTGAGACTATCACAGTGCAGGTGCATTTATACGGAGACTTGATTACACACAGGTGGATTGTATTTATCATCATTAGTCATTTAGGTCAACATTGGATCATTCAGAGATCCTCACTGAACTTCTGGAGAGAGTTTGCTGCACTGAAAGTAAAGGGGCTGAATAATTTAGCACGCCCAATTTTTCAGTTTTTGATTTGTTAAAAAAGTTTGAAATATCCAATAAATGTCGTTCCACGTCATGATTGTGTCCCACTTGTTGTTGATTCTTCACAAAAAAATACAGTTTTATATCTTTATGTTTGAAGCCTGAAATGTGGCAAAAGGTCGCAAAGTTCAAGGGGGCCGAATACTTTCGCAAGGCACTGCATCTACAACACAAAATCCATGTGGATGTGTGTGTATAGTGCATATGTTATGTGTTTGTAGAGTGTCTGTGCCTATGTTTGTGTTGCTTCACAGTCCCTGCTGTTCCATGCGGTGTAATTTTATCTGTTTTTTATTTATTAAATCTAATTTTACTGTTTGAATGAGTTACTTGATGCGGAATAGAGTTCCATGTAGTCATGGCTCTATTTAGTACTGTGCGCCTCCCATAGATTGTTCTGAACTTGGGGACTGTGAAGAGACCTCTGGTGGCATGTCTTGTTTGGTATGCATGGGTGTCCGAGCTGTGTGCCAGAGACAGCTCGGTGCATTCAACATGTCAATACCTCTCACAAATACAAGTAGTGATGAAGTCAATCTCTCCACTTTGAGCCAGGAGAGACTGACATGCATATTATTAATGTTAGCTCTGTTCGTGCTGACCTGTTCAGAGACAATTGCAATTTTCCTAAGTCCCTCTGTATGTGGCACCTAACCACACGGCTGAACAGTAGTCCAGGTGCGACAAAACTAGGGCCTGTAGGACCTGCCTTGTTGATGGTGATGTGAAGAATGCAGAGCAGCTCTTTATTATGGACAGACTTCTCCCAATCTTAGCTACTGTTGTATCAATGTTTCATCATGACAGTTTACAATCCAGGGTTACTCCAAGCAGTTGTCTCCTCAGCTTGCTCAGTTACCAAATTAGCATTACAAGATGTAGTTGAGGTTTAGGGTTTAGCGAATGATTTGTCCCAAATACAATGCTTTGAGTTTTGGAAATATGGAGCATACAGCAAGAAGAAGACAAATGACTACAGCCGGCAGACCCTACCCAAACCAATTTGGTTTAATAATCAACCCAATTGTTTAACAAAACATAAGCGGAAGTAAAACAATATGCGTTACAGTGCTATTTTTCATGTCTGCTGTACATGGTGGATTTCTGCGGTGACGGCGCCACACCTTACTGAAAAGTCAACAGACTTGACAGCTGGGCAAGCCTGGTCCTGGAGGAAATCTCAGTCAACACATCCTTTGTTATGTTACTTTTGACAATGCTGCGAAAAACCAAGTGAGGGGACCTATACATTACAATTGAATACAGCCAACAAACTTACTAATAGCCTGTTTCCATCCCATCATTTTCGTTCAAATGTAAAATGTTCAGTATTACCAATGTCAGCTCATACTTTTTTGAAGGTTTATCTATAAATCCTATTCCTAAATGAATATATAAATATTTTTCCATGTCAGTGAATAATTCCATTCTTTGATGTCATCTGGACCTTTTCTGGTGTCAGGTTCTTGTGTTGAGGTGACCGAGATCCCAGATTAGGATGCCTGGGGATGCCTGGGGCAGCAGGTAGCCTAGTGGTTAGCGTTGGACTAGTAGCCGAAAGGTTGCAAGATCGAATCCCAGAGCTGACAATGTAAAAATCTATTGTTCCGCCCCTGAACAGGCAGTTAACCCACTGTTCCTAGGCAGTCATTGAAAATAAGAATTTGTTCTTAATTGACTTGCCTAGTTAAATAATTATATATTTTTTAAAGCTGAAAGTCAAGGGCCTCTTTTTTAAAATGTTATTTATTTATTTTTTCCTTTATTTAACTAGGCAAGTCAGTTAAGAACTAATTCTTATTTACAATGAAGGCACGCCAAAAGGCAAAAGACCTCCTGCGGGGACGGGGGCTGGGATTAGAAATTAAAAATAAATAACATATAAATATAGGACAAAACGCACATCTAGACAAGAGAGACTACACAAAACTACATAAAGAGAAACCTAAGACAAAAACATAGCAAGGCAGCAACACATGACAACACAGCATGGTAGCAACACAACAACATTCTTGTCTCTAATAATGGGCAATTCTAAAAAGCTGCTATTCATCTTCACTTTTGACACTATATTATTTTGACATTTATTATTTTGGGAACATAGCTGTAGACGGTTTGGTTGTTTGGCAAAAAAAACTACATGTGCGCAACTATGGGGAAAACAGACATGTCTTACCCTTGTTGCTAGCTATCTGGCCATCCAGAATCACAACACACGGACTCCTGTCACACTGAAGGGTGCGCATCGTTCTTGTGACGACGTCAGCCTCAGCTAACCCGTCTATGTGTTCTTCAAATTACTATGGCATGATTGCATAATTAACAGAGTTATTGTGTATTCTGCATGTGCCTTCTCCTGTTACAGCAGCTGATCAATGGCTCCTGAAAGAAGACTATTCACTCGACCCATGCATCTCCATATTGGTTATTTTTACACTGTTGAGGCAAAAACAAAATAACCACACAGCAAATCTGCTATATCTATGCATTGCAGTTCACTAATGCACCCGGAATATTGTGTTTAAATCAACAATTATAAAGGCTATACGGTTAATTATTGCTACAAACTACAAAGCAAATGCTAGTGTATGTTATCATGTGCCTTAATACAGACACCCTGCTCTGGCACAATAATTTAAACTGATGTCCAAGTATGTGAGCACTGTTAACACACTGAATAATCTATATAGTCAGGCCCTATCCTCATTGTTATCAACATATGTGAATAGTCCCAAATAATAACAGATCACTGTGAGGAGTGAGTCACCATCTCTCTTCGGGAACAGGTGTTTCAGCTGGGGGCTTGAGCTAAAAAAGCCTTATTAGCATCTCCCAACTCTGATTGGTTTTGAGGAGCAAACCTGTGTACAATAAAAATCTAACTTGGTAAGACGTCAAAACAATAACCTGCTACCACAATAAAGGCTCAAATGACATGATGAATATTCATTCAACAACCAAACGAGTGTGTGCTTGAGAGGGGCGGGGGGATTAGACGCCATACTGACTGTTGAGGGATATGACGTTGCCCTTGCTTTAGGGCTTCACCCAATGGAGAATTGTCCAGATTGTTTACATTTCAGCTGACTTAACTTTGTGTAGGAGTTCTTTCCGCCAATGTATCCAAACAGACCAGAAACTGAAAAAAAGACACCACACAAACACAAAAATGAATATTCCCAAAGACATGACAATGCTTCATATACATTTTGAATTCCAGCAGGACACTGACAAGCCACATATTCATTCAGTCGACATTCAAACCGGTTATAGACTATATGAATGCAGCTGCCACTGTATTGAAGCCATTGGACACAGTTTATCTTTGAGCACTGCGCTTTATTACGGGCGATAGGTTCAGTACACATCACTGCATTCAGTATCAGCATGTAGTCTGGCCCTCTTTGAAGTCTCGTAGATCGATTAATTGCACTCTTTTTGTTTTTAAAGCTCTCCTGCATAAACTTCTGCCGTACCTTACTTCATTGTTAACTTACCAGACCCGGTCTCAGGGATGGCTAACTCTCCACTGAGTTGGGTAGATCTGGTTGCAATTTTTTGGCACCTTTTGTGTGGAATTGATCGCCAATGCATTTTAACATTTGAGGAATTGGTGTCTGTTTTTTAATGATTGTGTTGTCCTTTTAATGCATTGATGTATAATAATGTGTCTTTTTATGTATATATGGATGTGTAGTTTAATGTGTCTATTGTATTTTGATGTGTATTGTTGTGTTAAACAGGGCTCGCCTGGAAAAGAGACCTTGGACTCAGCATTGGCTCCCTGTCAAAATAAACATCTGCCTTTACTTACTAGCTACTTTAGGCAGGTAACCAAATCGTAATGAGGGTGCAAGGACTCTTGGAAGGGAGATATAGAAAGGGAAGTAAAATACAATGAAAGGCATTAGGCTGATATTTGAATCACAATTTTACTGGACTGAACATTAAACTTACCTTTCATAACTAGTACTTGAGCTACAGACACTGCCACAGCAGTTATTGGAAAGACTGAGAATAAAAAATGTTGTCATAAGTGCATACAGAATCCATACATCCTTATAGCTCTTTATTTTAACAATGCATGCCCAAAACACTTCAGTAGCTATATGATTGAGTAAAAGAGAGCTCAAGAGAGGAATAGAGAGGGGAAGATCTGGTATGTCTACCAAATGGCACCATGTTCCCTTTATAGTGCACTACTTCTGACCAGGGCCCATACGACTCAAAAATTGTGCATTACATAGGGAATAGGGTGCTATTTGGAACATAACCCTGACCTTTGGCATCCTTATGCTGTAGCATGACTTACATGCTTACCGCGCGCGTGCATCCACATGCAGGTTGATTTTGTTCACCCAAACCAGAAGCAATCAGGACACGCATGTTGAAATATTCATTTAGGGACAGGTCAAAAAGCATTAAACATTTATGGCAATTTAGCTAGCTAGCTTGCTGTTGCTAGCTAATTTATCTTGGGATATAAAAACATTGAGTTGTTATTTTACCCGAAATGCACAAGGTCCTCTACTCCGACAATTATTCCACACATAAAACAGTCAATCGATTCGTTTCTAGTCATCTCTCCTCCTTCCAGGCTTTTTCATCTTTGAACTTATATGGCGATTGGCATCTAAACTTTCATAGTATTACCATGACGACGACCGACCTCAGTTCCTCTTTCAATCACCAACGTGGGTATAACCAATGAGGAGATGGCATGTGGGTATCTGCTTCTATAAACCAGTGAGGAGATGGGAGGAGCAGGACTTGCAGCATGTTCTGCGCCAAAAATAGAAGCAACTTCCATTTTAGTGCCTGGCAACGCAGACGCTCATTGGCGCGTAATGATTGAATAACATGTATGTGTACGTTTATTTTGCAAGCTTGCGCACGGACGCGAGCGGTGTGGTCAACATGTAATTAAGGGCTTGTAAGTAAGTATTTAACGGTAAGATCTACACATGTTGTATTTGGCACATGTTGCAAATAAAGTTTGATTTGGTTGACAGAATGCCAAGAGTTTGCAAAGCTGTCATCAAGGCAAAGGGTGGCTACTGAAGAATCTAAAATATATTCTGATTTGTTTAACTCTTTTTTTTGGTTACTACATGATTTCATGTGTGTTGTTTCTTAGATTTGATGTTTTCACTATTATTCTACAATGTAGAAAATACTACAAATAAAGAAAAACCCTTGAATTAGGTGTCCAAACTTTTGACTGGTACTGTACATCTAATTTTTGCCCTCTCAAGGGACGCCATTTTTTCCGTCAAACCTTGTTCTATCTTGATGCAGATATTGTAACGACCCTGGGGCTTATAAACCCAACTCGTTACAATATCAAACCATAGCCAGTTAGCCACATGCCTAAATACTCATGCGCCCTCTGATATCCAGCGTTTACGCAAGGTATGCCGCGTTCAGAACAACTGGGAACTCGTGTACGACTTCAGTGCGTTCAAGACCACTTGGAACTTGGAAAAAAACAGGGAACCTGCTGTTGTACACCACCACCAGAGGGCGTCACGTGTACAGAAGCACACCCAGTCCAAAAGCATCAAAGCGTCCGGGGAGCAGGGGGACAGAGAGCAAGCAGCCTTGTGGCTAATGCCGCGTTCACGTGCTAAATCGGAGCTAGGAAACTCAGAAATGTCCAACTTGCTAAGTGATTGACTGCAGCATGTGTACAGCTCAGCTACAACCAGTTAGCAAGTAGAACATTTCTGAGTTTCCGAGTTCCGACTAGCACTTGAAATTTTACACTGCGGTAGCGTCAGGGACACCATCCAGTCAATGTAGAGACGTAAATTTGCCAGAGGCTGAAAAAATCAAATCATTGAGACAATAGGTTTATACTAATCTTAAAATGCATGACAAACGGCAAAATCGTTAACCAATGCCCGAATATGTCAAAGAGTAGTGTAATTGCAGACCACAATTCGGGGTGTTTCTTGATGTGGGCGTTCCTTGATATCATAGATTTTTATTTTATTTTACCTTTATTTAACCAGGCAAGTCAGTTAAGAACAAATTCGTATTTTCAATGACGCAGAACGACAGATTTGTACCTTGTCAGCTCGGGGATTTGAACTTGCAACCTTCCGGTTACCAGCCCAATGCTCTAACCACTAGGCTACCCTGCCGATGATTTGTTAAAGTTGTAGGTTGGGATAACGAGGACAATTCACGTGGCAGGTTAGGAGGATAAAGATTAAGGTTAGGAAAAGGGTTAGTCTTAGTTATAATGTTACATTTGTCAACAATTGTTGTGCCCGAAGCGAAATTAACGACCACGGATCAATGGCGAGCAACAATGGGAGTAACTTGACGTCAAGAAACGCCCTTAACTAGAATCTGCAATTACACCTTCTCAAAGAGGAGGGTAGTTGTCATTGGACGAGTTTTAGGTCTTTGAAAAAAATGAACGTTCTAAAAAAAGAATGAAAGGAAATGGGAGGTGGGGACACAGACAAATGTTGAAATATAATTTCTGCGAGGCCTGTGAAGCTTCACTGTTGGAAAAAGCTAAACTAGTTTAGCATGCCAAAGGAGTTGGATTGCTAGGAAACAAGCTAAGCGCACTTTGAAAGAGGTAAGCTCGGCCGAGATTTGAAATACTCGGTCCCACCACAGATAGCTAGCTAGGCAGTTCAAGTTAGCAGGCTAATTTATGAGTAGCTAACGTTTCGTACAAATGGATTAGTTAACGAATTGCTTCGATAACAACTAGCAGCCGTTAACTAACCGTTTGTCTGCCACAGGTTACAGTTAGTTAGCTGGCTAAAGCGCACCCACATTGCTAGTTAGCTCACGTTAGCCCGGTTAACTAGCTAACATTAGCTATAAGCTATTTATTTTCTAGGTAAGTTAGCAACATAGGCACAGATAGAACAATGAGCTATGAGGGTTAGTTATAGAAATCTTTGCATAACCTTAGTTAGCCATGTTGTCAGGATTTTGGCAAGCACCAGAAATACTTGAATGAGTATGCTACAGTTGTCAGCAAGCTAGTTATGGTGTCAGAAACAAATTCCACGCTAGCTAACATTAACCAACCAGGCTAACCGTTAGCTACGATGCAATATAGAAGACACAGCACAATGATAATGCTGGTACAGTAGCAAGTTCGCTGTTAGTTCATTATGTAACGTTAGTTATAGCGAACTATAACCCCCTGTTTCGCCTCTGTCCATCCGTTGATTTACGTCCCGTAAATTGTTCCTGACACAATCTATTGGCAATTTGACTGGCAAGGATAAGTAGTAAGTTACTAGCTAGGATACCACTAATGTTTCAGGATAATCAGCAAATATCCATATACACTTGTTATTACACAACTCAATCTTACTTCGGAAACGCCTTTACTTTGTCATGCCAATATACCCCAAAATTGTATTCAATGCTAGTTGTGTATGCCTAGGCCTGTAGCCCAACAACAAGGAATAACATTCTCTCCCCCAAAGATTGCATTCTCTATCAATATCATTGCTGGGTGTTTTTTCACTCTACCTTGATGTATATTCTGTAGGTGCTAGATATAAAGTTAACCTCCAATCAGAACTGTAATAGCTAACATTCTGTAATTGCTACTGGGCACTCTTTCTTCCAAGTGTGTAATTACAGCAACAGCCAAGTTGCATTTGTCCTGTTTAGCAGCTGTTTTTGTCCCCCTCTTAAATTGGACCACATCCAGGCTGGCATGGGAACCAAACATCAGTGTCTGTGAAAACGCTTGGCAGTGTACACACTGCACAGTAAAGATCAATCATAATAGGGTCGCCTGTCTGTCTTCTGGTGTGTTTGTACTGGGAAATAGTTGTGTGTTTCATGTCTAACATTCTTAGAACTTTATCTGCTCTGTTGAGTGCAACAGACAGACAATGGGGAGTTTGTTCTTGTTTTCTGGAGGCAAGCATTGAAATGAGAACACAGACACACAGAGGAATCTGGTCACTTTGCAATGAGCCTGGAGGTGGAGAGGGCTGAACTATTTCAGACGTGGCCTGTGGACCCGAGGCCTTTACAATGCACTTCTCATCTGGAGAAAAGTTTGTCTGTGTCACTCCCACATGGGTGTTGTACATGCTCTGAATAATCAGTAACCACTTAATTCAAGGACTGGTGCTCTTTCATTGTTGAATAACAGGCCACATCTTACATAACGTATAATGCCGATGCATCATAATGGGTTAGAATTTATTATTTTGATTAAAAAAAACATCACTAGATTGTCATCGTCAGGACAGGAGGCTGTTAGTTTGTTAGGACTAGTAGCAGTCTGGTTTGTTGTGGTGACTTTAAGGTGAGTGTAAGGTACAGTGAGGTCCCTGTCTGTCCCATCCCATACGTGTCTCTCGCTGTGTGGTTGACTTATCCTCCCGGCTCCACCCTGCAAGGATAAGCATCTGATGGCAGTACAGGTGTGATTGCACTGTACACAGACACACACACTAGGTCTATGTGCATAGAAACAGCAGGGAATCCCTCTAGATTGCAGAGGGGCATCTATCTGCAATTATTCGGCGCATAATTCCAGGGAATGTGTGATTTTGGCTTAATCTGGTAAGACATTAATGGCATTGAGTGTAGGGATGAAAGGCCAGGCTCACTAAGAATGGCCCTGACAAAGCATCCCTGGCTCCCCTTTGCAAGGAGTTAACTTTGCAGCTTGTCCTCATTTATTTGTGCTGTTATCAAAATAGTTTCTATCATACACCAAATATGTGACCATCATGACACGTTTGAAGAAACACTTTCCTCTGAAATTTCTCTGAGGTTGTGCAGGTATTCATGGTCTGAAAACAGAAGTACTGTGTTCTCTTTTCATACCAGCATTATGTCATGTCTGTATAATTCAGATGAATACGACTTGATTGTTGCTAAGGATTTGCCCACGCATCAGGTACATGGAATGAACAATGTTAATACCTTGGTACAATTGAGCAAGGTCTCTCAAATTTCAAGGTGGCATGATGTTTTTGAAGACCACTAAGAGCTGGCCTCTGGTTGAATGGTTCTCCAACAACAAGGAATATCATTCTCTCCCCCAAAGATTGCATTCTCTATCAATATCATTGCTGGGTGTTTTTTCCCTCTACCTTGATGTATATTCTGTAGGTGCTAGATATAAAGAGCTGGTCTCTGGTTGAATGGTTCTCCTGTCAGGCCATGGGCTTGTCTCCTCTCAGGATGAGCCAGAGGGCCATGGATCACTTATCACTGGAGTGTGGTGGTTAGATTTACAGGAGCCAAATAATAACTGTGCAGTAAAGAGCATTTCTCTTCTTATTGAGCCCGGTGTCGCACTGTTTCTCCTGTCCCATCAGACTGACACTGTTGTCCTTCCCCTCTCTTACTGCTTTGTCCCTGTACTGACCAACTGACACTTTTTGCGCCTCTGCCATCTGGTAAACAAATATGATGCTTTCCATTATTTACATACAGGGAGCTCATGGCTGCACATATCTCGCCTTGCTTCTAGACTCTGTAACACCTGTATCTGACTGACCTATGACGTCTCAACAGTTCACCTACTGCCTTATCAAGAGAACTTAAAGAGAACCTGGATTTAGAGTGAACTACATCCGTCTGTATTCTTATTACCAGTTGAATTACAGCCTGTATTTGCTTGCCTGGTGACTGTGATGCTGGATCTCCTGCCAAATAAGCTACTAAACCTAACTGAAAAGGTTGGAGGCATGACTGTGTTTGCTTGGAGCTAAATAATTAATCTGAACTGCTGCAGTGGGTATCCACCGGCAATAATGAAGAGCATGTTAAACTGAAAGGTCATGCAAGGTACTGTTTAAATAGTTGTTCTTCATCCGACAAGCCCCCCCCCCCCCTCGAGTCATAGTGATCCTAAAATCAGAGAGATCCTTTCTCTTTGGATTCTAAGGCTGTGTTCTGTAATACACAGAAATGTGGGGTAAGTTCAGCTAGAAATAGCCTATAATTGGACCTTGCCGAGGCAGATTATTTTTGGGTCGGGAGAACTGGTTTGGAGCAGGATAATTAATGTTTGGGACTGACTTCACCAAAGAAACCACCCTTTCCTTGGCCCAAGGAAAGCCAACTCTCTACCTCTCACACCTCATACAGTGTGCTTGTGTTTGGATTGGAACTTTCAGGGATGTGTACTAGGCTTAACATACCTCTATTTTTAGAAAGCACACTAGTTATGAGGAAGAGCTTTTAAAACACGCAAATAAGGGGTCCTGTTTGGGTGGTAGAATGAACGCCTTCTCTGTCAGAAGCTAGTGATGTTTCCGATTCATAGGAAGGTAGTGATTATGCCAGGGCAAAGCCTGTCATTTTAGTCCTGGTGAACCAGATGTACTTAGTTCTTCTTTGTCTTTTTGCATTACCATTACAGAAATGGGCGTGGCTCCATGTGTAAAGCACAACACATGCCTGTGTTTCGTACCTGGATGATTGGGGTGTAATAATAGTGAGACCTCACCCCAGTCATGACTGCACCAGTGGTGAGATCAAGATAATACAGTATATTCTCACTTGTAGATGAGATCAGCATCCTGTCTGACCTAGAAAACCCTGGGGGATTTCAGTTTCACTTAACCATTCATCAGGTTGGTGCTGCATACTGTGGTGTCCTTTGTTGTCCAGGCTTCTTACTCTCACCCCACGACAAAGTCTATTTCAGCACGTCTGTCACAACCGGTCATAGTGTGTAGGTAGGCCTAGTTACGTAAATGTCAATGTTATTATTTCCAAGCTGCAAAATGCATGAGTGCAACTCTGTACTTCTGCTGCTTGTCATGGGTCTATATAGAGATGGCAGGGGTTCCGTTAGCTGCCATTTGGACCCCAAATAAATGCATAACTGATTAAATTGGCGCTGATCAATTGTCCGGGAGAAGGAAAAAAAGAATCCCTTCATTGATTGAAATAGCCTACCAGTCGATTTATGTCGTGAGCTGCTAATATAGCTCAAATAGCTGTTTTAATGAAGCTTGACTGAAACGTGATTTGATAAGCACAATCATTGCGCAACAATACATTTAAAAGAAAGATACTTGTATTTCTCAACTGGTAATTGAAGCGCGCTTCTAGTTCGCCATAGGAAACTAGGCAGGCTTCAGCGCGTCACACGCCACTTTGCAATGAGCTGGAGGCAGCATGGATTTGAAAACATTTACGTACTTGTTTGAAGCTTGAACGCTTTACTACATACTGGGGCATGTCTTACCTTGCTTCAAAGTAGTCTAGCAAAAATCAAACCAAGCGGGCAGGCAATTATTTTATAAAGACTTCCATGTGCCATTGAAACCAGTAGCCTTTGTCTCTCATATGCTCTATTTATTTTCAAATCAACTTTCTTTCATTTTCCAGTAGCCAAAGGCACAATCCTAGTCATATTAGCAACCCATGCTAGTTGTTTCATATTTTAAATCTCCTCTCTTTCTAAATTTCTAATGGGATATTTATCTGTCACATGAAACCGCTCACAATGGCGTTTTACGCTTGTTTCATTACACCGAACCCAAACCGGCTGCGCGCGTGCGCCATCGTTCATACATTTATTTTGCCCCCCCACACCAAACGCGATCAGGTTAAAATATCAAAACAAACTCTGAACCAAATTACATTAATTTCGAAAATCATTAAACATGTATGGCAATTTAGCTAGTTAGCTTGCACTTGCTAGCTAACGTTAATTTGTCCTATTTAGCTAGCTTGCTGTTGCTAGCTAATTTGTCCTGGGATATAAACATTGAGTTGTTATTTTACCTGAAATGCACAAGAACCTCTACTCCGACAGACAACGGCCAACCGAATCGTTTCTAGTCATCTCTCCTCCTTCCAGGCTTTTTCATCGTTCAATTTATATGGTGATCCATCTAAACTTTCATTGTATTACCACAACTACCGGCAAAACAGTTCGTCTTTCAGTCACGTGGGTACCTGTTTCTATAAACCAATGAGGAGATGGGAGAGGCAGGACTTTCAGCGCGATCTGCGTCAGAAATAGGAATGAGTTCTATTTTAGCCCTTGGTGTCGCATACGCTCGTTGGCGTACACGAGCAGTGTGGGTGCAATAATTGAATAACATGGATTTCTAAATTTTGCGAGCTCGAGCACGCGACGTGTCCGGTTTGGTCAGCATGTAATGGAACAAACATTCACGGGTATCCTGCTGGCTTGTGCGTGTTGCTGCGCTTATTATGCGAATAAATAGTTTAAGTGTTGCATGAGCCTAATTTGCGTTTTACTTTTTTTATTTTTATGTAGTCTAGGCCTACTGGTTGTATGAAATTGGGATTTATCGTCCCACAGCTGTCCCAGAGTCTGGAATAGGCTAGTTCTTTCTCGCGCAGAACGACACGCTGACCAATGGAGAAGGCAAACATTTCTACTATGGGTCATAGTAGATTGACATGCAGTGAATTCGTAAAGTATTCAGACCCCTTGACTTTGTCCACATTTTGTTATGTTACAGCCTTAATCTAAAATGGATGAAATATATTATTTTCTTTATCAATCTTCACACTACCCCAACTTGAGATGCATTTTAAGGCAATGGATGAGAAAGTTAACTGATAATTTCCAAACGTTTAGGTCAGTTGTATGCTGCTGCTTTGCGATCTATTAACGCAAAGGTTGCATTTAAATGGGCTACTTTTTACTGATGCATTTGGTAATATTCAATTCATAGGCACAAAACATAAACCAAAGCATTCACTGTGAAAGTTGATAGTCTACATGCAGTCCATTCATATATAAACTCAGCAGAAAAAGAAACGTCAGCTGTGTTTATTTTCAGCAAACTTAACGTGTGTAAATATTTGTATGAACACAAGATTCAACAACTGAGACATAAACTGAACAAGTTCCACAGACATGTGACTAACATAAATGGAATAATGTGTCCCTGAACAAAGAGGGTCAAAATCAAAAGTAACAGTCAGTATCTGTTGTGGCCACCAGCTGCATTAAGGACTGCAGTGCTCCTCATGGACTGCACCAGATTTAGCCAGTTCTTGCTGTGAGATGTTACCCCACTCTTCCACCAAGGTACCTGCAAGTTACCGGACATTTCTGGGGGGAATGGCCCTAGCCCCTCACCCCCGATCCAACAGGTCTCAGACGTGGTCAATGGGATTGAGATCCGGACTCTTCGCTGCCTATGACAGAACACTGACATTCCTGTCATGCAGGAAATCACGCACAGAACGAGCAGTATGGCTGGTGGCATTGTCATGCTGGAGGGTCATGTCAGGATGAGCCTGCAGGAAGAATACCACATGAGGGAGGATGATGTCTTCCCTGTAACGCACAGCATTGAGATTGCCTGCCATGACAACAAGCTCAGTCCGATGATGCTGTGACGCACTGCCCTAGACCATGACAGACCCTCCTCCTCCAAATCGATCCCGCTCCAGAGTACAGGCCTCGGTGTAACGCTCATTCCTTTGACAATAAACATGACTCCGACCATCACCCCATGTGAGACAAAACCGCAACTCGTCAGTGAACACTTTTTTTTTTCTTTTTTTTTACCAGTCCTGTCTGGTCCAGCAACGGTGGGTTTGTGCCCACAGGCAACGTTGTTGCTGGTGATGTCTGGTGAGGACCTGCCTTACAACAGGCCTACAAGCCCTCAGTCCAACCTCTCTGTCTTTTGTGGACAGTCTGAACACTGATGGAGGGATTGTGCGTTCCTGGTGTAACTCGGGCAGTTGTTGTTGTTGCCATTCTGTACCTGTCCCGCAGGTGTGATGTACCGATCCTGTGCCGGTGTTGTTGCACGTGGTCTGCCAATGCAAGGACGATCAGCTGTCCGTCCTGTCTCCCTGTAGCGCTGTCTTAGGTGTCTCACAGTACGGACATAGCAATTTATTGCCCTGGCCACATCTGCAGTCTTCATGCCACCTCGTAGCATGTCTAAGGAACGTTCACACAGATGAGCAGGGACCTTGGGCATCTTTCTTTTGGTGTTTTTTCAGTCAGTAGAAAGGCCTCTTTAGTGTCCTAACTATGATATTAATTGCCTACCGTCTGTACGCTGTTAGTGTCTTAACGACCATTCCACAGGTGCATGTTCATTAATTGTTTATGGTTCATTAAACAAGCATGGTAAACAGTGTTTAAACCCTTTACAATGATGATCTGTGAAGTTATTTGGATTTTTACGAATTATCTTTGAAAGACAGGGTCCTGAAAAAGAGACGTTTATTTTTTTTACTGGGTTTAGTTTATGCTTGAGTCGATACATTTTTCTTGCGCACACCTGTCCATTTTTTTTTTATTTTCTGGATGGAAATGTTACACTCCTGTCATGTAAAAATTACTAAATTACTGGCATGGCAGACTCGGACGGGACAAAAATGATGCTTTGTGCTCATGCACATAATTACATTACCCAACTTTTGTTTGTGAATGCAATTTCCAAAATGGAACGGTTTATTTATTGTTTAAGCTATTTATTATTTTTTTATTTAATAAAAAAAAAATTGCCCCCTTTTCTCCCCAATTTCGTGGTGTCCAATTGTTAGCATCTAGTCTCATCACTACAAATCCCGTACGGGCTCAGGAGAGACGAAGGTCGAAAGCCATGCGTCCTCCGAAACACAACCCAACCAAGCCGCACTGCGTCTTAACACAGCGCGCATCCAACCAATGTGTCGGAGGAAACACCGTGCACCTGGCGACCTGGTTAGCGTGCACTGCTCCCGGCCCGCCACAAGAGTTGCTAATGCACAATGAGACAAGGATATCCCTACCGGCCTAACCCGGACGACGCTAGGCCAATTGTGCGTCGACCCATGGACATCCCGGTCGCGTCCGGCTGCGACAGAGCCTGGGCTCGAACCCAGAGTCTCTGGTGGCACAGCTCGCACTGCGTAAGCTATTTATTCAAGACTCACTTTACTTTATTTTAAAACTAAAATGCTTGATTTGCATTTAAAATCATGAATGACGCATATGCTGCGTGATGACATGAACAAATGATTTGATTGATACAGTGGCTTATAGAAGTTGAATATAGGCCTAAGTAAGCACCAATATGACATTTTTGGCTGGTACTGATATCAGATTTTTTCCCCCCTGGCTAAAAAAACAATACTGATAACCAATTTATTACATTTTTTTTAGCTTCCTTTTAAGTGTTCTAGTACAGTTAAATAGTTAGTTGCACACACACATGGATGCAGCGGTCTAAGGCACTGCATCTCAGTGCAAGAGGCATCACTACAGTCCCTGGTTCGAATCTAGGCTGTATCACATCAAGCCGTTATTCGGGAGTCCCATAGGGCGGCGCACAATTGGCCCAGCGTCGTCCGGGGTAGGCCATCATTGTAAATAAGAATTTGTTCTTAACTGATTTGCCAAGGTAAATAAAGATTACACACCACACTGTCCAAAAAGTTATTTTGTTGGCATTTACGTATGTCCCCATTACCAGTAAAACATAATCAAAACCTATTTCTTTCACTTACTTGCTGTGCTGTTTTGTTGTTCTGTCGTTTCATTCTCAACCAGGATTTCTATGGAACGCCGTTTTGGTCTTTGCGTGTCAAATAAGCTTGTTGACCAATCAGGACCTGAATATGATTGCACGTCACATAATTTAACGTGTTCATACTTGTTTATTCTCGTAGTTATTACACATTGATTACACTATCACTCGTATTTCATGTCACAACAATTCATGATGCTGGTCAAGTTGTCTCGCGCAACAGTGCTGGTCATAATTTTTTTTATATTTTTTAAAGCTAGCTAGCTCATGGATGCAAACAATGTTCTTCCCCAAAAGCATAGCAAAATGACATGTTTCAGTAGCTATAGCTAGCTAGTTAATTATATAGCTAGGTGTCATCTAAAATTACCCTAATGTAGAAGACCGTTCTTATTTGATTAATGGTGGTTGGACCCATCTATGTGAAGCTCACCACAATAAGGATTAGCCACAATAGTGGACTTTGCAGTTAGCCTTCAAAATAAAATTCTACAATTTGTATGAATTTGCATCAAATTCAAAGAGATACTTTTATTTTGAAGGCAAACTCCAAATTCCGCTATTGTACCTAATCCTTATTGTGGCTAGCTTCACAACCCGTTCCGGTCGAGCCTCACTAGCCAGATGAAGCTAGCTGGCTGCTTGTAACGTTAGCTTTGGGCAACAGGGTTAAGTAGCTGGCTAGCTATTTATTTTCATGAACTGAAGTTCAATTTCAATAGGTGAACAAGTGGCAACCTAGCTAATACTTACTCAAGGATTCCTAAAATATTGCTAAGAATAATGAAAATGACTGCAGTTTCTACTGGTCATTGTTTTCAGACTGGTTGTAATTGGTGCTAGCTAGGTACCCCAGAAGTTGTGGTCAAACAAATTATGCTTTATTACTAACGGGGTATTGTAAACACATCATTCGTGGCCTGTGTTTGCTTGTTTGCAGACTGTTTTTTGTACAGCTTTGACTGTGTTACTGTATCTTTTTTGACACGCAAAGACTCAAATGGTGTTCCATAGTATCTATGTCGTGAAGCTAATAGCAGTGACGCTATTACTGTGTAACTCCGGTAGGGCAACATCTGACAAATGGCACACTTGGTAGTGTATACCAGTGCTCGACCAGTCGGCGAAAGCCAACATCACCCACGACAGAGAACGGTTGATTGTCAAGGGCAATGAATTCCATTATCTTTGCTTTAATGGATTTCGCCTTTGAGTTTTCTTGCTGAAATTTTCTTACTCTTTCCACACCCCAGACGTTGTGGGCTAGGTTAGGAATGCTGTGTTGTGCAAGATTTTATGTGGTGTCATTACATCATGTTATATAGGTATGCACGTCAGCTTTGACATCGCTTCTGCACATCGGCGTTAAACTAGACATCGGCCGATACCGATGTTGGCATTTTTAGTTAATATCAGCCGATTCCGATATGTTCACTTTTTTTAAATGTGTATATATATTTTTTATATTGTGCATTCCAAATTAAGACTATGTAGGATGTGCTCTTAGGCCTACATATTGATGGTGGTTATAAAGGGTGCTGTACTAAGCCTACTAATGATGACATATCATGAGAAAGAAAAAGGAGCATCATTATAAATATTATTTTTCTGACCATTTGGAACAAAGCCTTTTATTACAGAAGAAAAGATTTTAAAAACAGCCGAATTTGTGAAACTGTTTACTTGACATGTTACGTGAGGTTTGTTGCTGACAGAATCAGTAGGCTATTAAACAACCGGCAACAGCAGCAGGATCTCTCTTACTTCTGTAGATTACTTCTGATTTTATAAAGCCAGGCGCATCTAACAGTTAGGCTATTGATTATAAACCCAATTTTTAAGTTTGGGTTTCCTCTCCTCACTTTTCTTAGACAAGGCAAGGGCTGCCTTCTCATATCCCAGCTCTGCTGCTGCTTCCGGGGCATTGTTCTAAAAACCGATAGGCCGGGTAACTTTGCTATTGTGCACATAGCATCATGGTCTAGGAAAAGGCACCAATTCAACAGCACACTGATCCAATGAGGGAGAAAGCACATTTGTTATAAAATAATATTTTGTATTAGTGTCGTACCATTGTTCTTATGTAATATAACCATATTCAATTTCAGTAGCACCTGTCTCAGAAGCACCGGTCTGATGGCCATCCCCACGGCCTCCACAATGGTTCAGTCCACTCAGTGCGAATCACACTTGTACACCAAGAGTTTTTTTTTTTTTTTGTAAAGTCAACCTTACATGCGAGGTTCATCTTTAATTTTATATATACTTTTCTTACAAAAAGTGGGGCAGTATATGTTAGAAATATCTAAACTTAGATTTTGGAGGGCATAATAGGTGCATTTACCCTAATCCGTTACTCCCCAACCCAGTGAGGTAAAAAGGGCCTTTATGGTCTTATTCTCTGCTCCACTTGTTCTGTCTGTGGTCTGGTAACACACCTTTCCGGTGTTGCGGTCTGAGCTGTAACAGGAAGTTAATCTATTATTCACAGGTCTGTCAGTGTGTGTGCGAAGCATTTTTGTCTGTGCGTTTTGGAGTAAGATGCCTCATTCCACTGTGAGTGTGTGTGTGAATGAGTTTGTTTTGCTACCTTTTTAAATACTGATGTGCTGTGAAGTTAGAGGTCTTCTGACAGTTTCCATTGAATGTCTGATCAATGGAAAAAGGATGCACCTGAGCTCAATTTCGAGTCTCATAGCAAAGGGTCTGAATACTTATTTAAATAGGGTATTTCTGTGTTGTATTAATACATTTGCAACAATTTCTAAACCGGTTTTCACTTTGTCGTTATGGGGTATAGATTGTTAAGTTTTCCTCAATGTGGAAAAAGTCTAGGGGTCTGAATACTTTCCGAATGCACTGTATAGGAGGTTGTTACAGGATGCATCTCTGTGGGTGATTGACTGGTGTGGTAACTAATTGAATGATTTGTTTCACAGTCTTGTGCACTGACATCGTTGGGACCTCTCCTTCCTGACTGCCCCAATACAGCCACTGCTCTATGGCCTTAAGGTACGTAACATTACACAGGTTTAGCAGGAGCTGTTTGCACTGTGATTTTCTTACATGGCTGTTACATGAGCTCAGAGCTAAGCAGTGTGGGAACTGGGAAAGATTATTATGGCTGAAATAATAATTGTAGTTATTTGTTTAAATATTCCTTTAATTCTCTGGGCTTTAAACACTATATTAGGAAGTGGCATAGATGTTTTGGGCACTTTGACAAGTGCCTGGCTGCCAAACAATCTCACTGGCAGTGGTTTTGACTCTAGGCTGTGAACTAGGTGTTGTCTGTCAGCTGTGTGACATGAGAAATGTCACCTCAGTCTGACACTGATACACTCTACCACCATTAGACAGAACACACGAAGAAAGAGTTCTGTTCTTTGTATCATTTCCTTTGTGTCGTATGAGTCTCTTTCTTGATAGATCAGTGAAAGTTGTTGACGGGTTCCTTTCGGGCTAAGTGTGCACTGCCGTGCTTGTCTGATAGCATGGAAACGCCAAGGTATGCAAGGGCACGTCTCTGCAGGACATAGAGGAGCACGTTGGTTCCTGCAACATATCAATAGAATAAGTTTGACCTTTTAGATTGCACTCTTTTATTGGTTCTTGAGCAAGCAGTAATGTAGCAGAGCTGGAAGGGAGCTGTTAGGTTATGTTCACTTTAATCTACCAGTTTTATAGTGCTGTGCAACACTCTGGCCTCTAGCTGGTAATTTGAAGCCCTCTTGTTAGTTCTGAGTGGTGATTGGCCAAGACCGAAACGTGTGTGATTGTGACCCAGGGGCTGGTTAAGTGACATTCTCACGTTCCCCAGCAATGACAACCATGTTGCCTGTGGGCAGGCCTAACAACTACCTCAAAGAGAGGCAACATGGCGACTGCCTGGTTTCAAAGACCCCCCCCCCCCCAAGGTGAAGGGGCAAGGCCAGAGGCATTGGAGAAGTGTTGCAGTAGCAGGAGGTGATTCACTGCTGAGACCGGCATCAAAGGTGTGTCATGTCAGACTGTGTTTTCTGACTGCGCAAAGCTCCTTTTATCAACTCCTGTAGTTTTTGTCCAGACCACGGGAGGGCGTACAGCAACTGTCCTTACCCAACCTACTCCAGCTGTTGTTTGGGATCAGGTCAAGTGGACTAGCTGGCTGGGTTTCTGTCACGTGGAGGGAGCACAGCTCCGTTCTCACATAACAGGAGGGTCATCCTCAGGACTCCACTCATTGAATGACCTTTTGTCTATCTGCGAGTGTAGCCAAGTGTTTGAGCGCTGTACAATCTGAGACGGCCCGGCCCCGGCAGTTTTCCTGTTTTTCTCAGGCGTGAAAGCAGGCCTGAGGCCTGAGTAGCGTCGGGGCGGAATCCAGGGAGGCGTAGGAACCCTTGCGCATTGTTCCCTGAGTTTCCTCGCTCACATTCCCCAGGGCTGACTGGGATTTGGGCCTCCTGCACTGGGCTATTGTTTTAACTTTGCAGCAGCGCTGACCTGGCCTCTCCACACTGCAGCCACCTCCACTGGCCATTGTACTGCCCTGGTCCAGTGATGACGATCTCACTGATCACTTGGCTTTCTCACTCACTCTAGGCCTAACTGGCTTCTTTCTCTCTTCCAATCCTCTACTCAGCTCAGTCGGTCTCTTTCGTGCAATCTTTCAACTATTCATCTGTTATTTTTATCTGTTTTCTGTCAGATTCATTTTGGTTTTTTACATACACTGTGTACACAATTAGGAGCACTGATATTTCCATGACATAGACTGACTAGGTGAATTCAGGTGAAAGCTATGATCCTTATTGTTGTCACTTGTTAAATCCACTTCCATCCGTGTAGATGGACAGGAGGAGACGGATTAGAGGTATTTTTAAACCTTGAGACATGGCTTGTGTATCTGTGCCATTGACGGTGAATAGGCAAGACAAAAGATTTAAGTGCCTCTGAACGGGGGATGGTAGTAGCTGCCAGGCACACCGGTTTGTGTCAAGAACTGCAACGCTGCGTTTCACTCAACAGTTTCCCGTCTGTATCAAGAATGGTCCACCACCCTAAGGCCATCCATCCAATTTGACACAACTGTGGGAAGCATTGGAGTCAGCATCCCTGTGGAACGCTTTCGATGCCTTGTAGAGTCCATGCCCTGACGAACTGAGGCTGTTCTGAGGGCAAATGGGGTGCAACTAAACATTAGGAAGTTGTTCCTAATGTTTTGTCAACTCTGTGTATATCTGCATTGGAAAAACATCTAGATTAGAACCACAATGTACCAAAACAAAATTATCCCAATAATTCATGTCTCCCTCCGGCTCGGCTTTGGATGTAGGTTCATCTGCCAATGTTTTCTGTGAAGATTGGGAGTTCAATTATTCTGTGAACTAATCACTTGGTTAGACTGAAATCAGTACTACTGTACATAACCCCTAGTCACACTAATGCAACATAGATATTGTGAAAGTCTAGGTCTGAAGAACTTGCAGCATCATCTTGGTGATTTCATCATGTTTCTACTCCCTGAGCAAAGGACCCTCTTCTTAAAGGGATTAGACCGAGCCTTGAGAGTGAGCTCAGCGCAAAAGCTCCTTCATCAGCTCCTCTGCTCAATGCTTTTTGTGCTGGCAGTGCAGTCTACTGACTGGCCTCTGGAGGGCAGGGCTGCTGTAATGCTAGTTGACTAAGACATCCCAGGACACACCACTCCTGTCCTTTATTTGGCTTGTATCCATGCCACACTGCAGCTTTATTCTTACACAGCAAAACACGTTATGTGGTTAGTACTGAATGTAACTGAAAAGTCAAATGTGAAGAACAAGACAAAGTGTTTTGGCTGATATTTCTGGATTCTTAAAAAAACAAACTTTCTGTGTGGGGTGTGGGTGATTTGACAGAAAGCAGCTTTAGCACTTACACGGGGGGTACGCTGGGGTGGTACTGAAACCATTACACCACCTCAACTTGTTCTCACGCTGCACCAAAGGATGTGAGCACTTCCTATTTACTTCCTACTGTGCCAGAACTCTAACCCAAGGCTCTGTCCTGCTGAACACTAATACAGCTGACCTTAGTAAACCTGCATCAGTAGGCACTGTACCTGTCTATTGCACAGCTTTCAAAACCGTAGAAATCAGATTGTGATACACAGAGCCATCTTTGTTCTATTTTAAGTTGTTTTACACAAGATGGGATGAGCTTCATCTGTCACAGCTGTTCTCAGATCAGGTTGGTAGCGGGTGCTCAGAGGGAGGTGTTCGTACCATTGGCTAAACTAAACCGCTCACAATAGGTGTGGTGATGACGAATCAGCAGAAAATTTACTTTCTTGATAATGGCTCTCTAAATGGGCTACATCATCCATGTTGTGGCAATTCCTATTGAGTTAAACTGTTCTGTTTGAATATCTATGCGATGCATGTACACTGCTCAAAAAAATAAAGGGAACACTTAAACAACTCAATGTAACTCCAAGTCAATCACACTTCTGTGAAATCAAACTGTCCACTTAGGAAGCAACACTGATTGACAATAAATGTCACATGCTGTTGTGCAAATGGAATAGACAACAGGTGGAAATTATCGGCATTTAGCAAGACACCCCCAATAAAGGAGTGGTTCTGCAGGTGGTGACCAGACCACTTCTCAGTTCCTATGCTTCCTGGCTGATGTTTTGGTCACTTTTGAATGCTGGTGGTGCTTTCACTCTAGTGGTAGCATGAGACGGAGTCTACAACCCACACAAGTGGCTCAGGTAGTGCAGCTCATCCAGGATGGCACATCAATGTGAGCTGTGGCAAGAAGGTTTGCTGTGTCTGTCAGCGTAGTGTCCAGAGCATGGAGGCGCTACCAGGAGACAGGCCAGTACATCAGGAGACGTGGAGGAGGCCGTAGGAGGGCAACAACCCAGCAGCAGGACCGCTACCTCCGCCTTTGTGCAAGGAGGAGCAGGAGGAGCACTGCCAGAGCCCTGCAAAATGACCTCCAGCAGGCCACAAATGCGCATGTGTCTGCTCAAACAGTCAGAAACAGACTCCATGGGGGTGGTATGAGGGCCCGACGTCCACAGGTGGGGGTTGTGCTTACAGCCCAACACCGTGCAGGACGTTTGGCATTTGCCAGAGAACACCAAGATTGGCAAATTCGCCACTGGCGCCCTGTGCTCTTCACAGATGAAAGCAGGTTCACACTGAGCATGTGACAGAGTCTGGAGACGCCGTGGAGAACGTTCTGCTGCCTGCAACATCCTCCAGCATGACCGGTTTGGCGGTGGGTCAGTCATGGTGTGGGGTGGCATTTCTTTGGGGGGGCCGCACAGCCCTCCATGTGCTCGCCAGAGGTAGCCTTACTGCCATTAGGTACCGAGATGAGATCCTCAGACCCCTTGTGAGACCATATGCTGGTGCGGTTGGCCCTGGGTTCCTTTTAATGCAAGACAATGCTAGACCTCATGTGGCGGGAGTGTGTCAGCAGTTCCTGCAAGAGGCATTGATGCTATGGACTGGCCCGCCAGTTCCCCAGACCTGAATCCAATTGAGCACATCTGGGACATCATGTCTCGCTCCATCCACCAACGCCACGTTGCATCACAGACTGTCCAGGAGTTGGCGGATCCTCCAGGTCTGGGAGGAGATCCCTCAGAAGCATGCCCAGGCGTTGTAGGGAGGTCATACAGGCACGTGGAGGCCACACACACTACTGAGCCTCATTTTGACTTGTTTTAAGGACATTACATCAAAGTTGGATCAGCCTGTAGTGGTGTTTTCCACTTTAATTTTGAGTGTGACTCCAAATCCTGACCTCCATTGGTTGATAAATTTGATTTCCATTGATAGTTTTTGTGTGATTTTGTTGTCAGCACATTCAACTATGTAAAGAAAAAAAGTATTTAATAAGAATATTTCATTCATTCAGATCTAGGATGTGTTATTTTAGTGTTCCCTTTATTTTTTTGAGCAGTGTATATTTAGTAACCTATAGAGCAACGGTACTCTAATACTATGGATATTGTCTAGGGAATTGCCAGGGAACACCGATCGATACGATATTCTAGTTCCGGTGCCGATATGTATTGCGATTCTCACGATGCTGTATGTATTATGATTCGATATTGCAATTTGATGTTCCAAAACATATTGCTCACTACTGTATATGTCTGCTGCAGAGAGACAAAGAGCATGAGCGAGAGGGTTTTAATCAGTCATGAAAATAAGTGCTGATGACATTGACTCCCTATTTTAAAGATGGAGATGGATGGAGAACAAGCTTAGGAGGTAAAATACTGGAGTTTTTGCAGGTACAACCAACTAGCGCTAGCTAACGTTTATTAAAGCGTGTGCGAGACGATGGGATTGGAAAGTGTTAAGTGTAGGGTTGGGCAGTATCCAGATTTGCATAGCCTCACATCGTCCTCTCTGACTGGGATTTACGGTTCAGTACACAAGGCCCCCCCCCCCCCAAAAAAAATAAATAATAATCATCCCAAAATGAATGCTAACAACATTAGCACATTAGCTAATTTGCATTTAGGCTCCTAGCTAAATATGCTAACGAGCACAAACGAAAATAAATTAATTGCAAAGACAGGCAATCCGGCTTATAAAATTATACATTTAGGTAGGACCAGGTCTCTCTTAAAATATATTTTATCTCAATGAGGAAAAACTTGTATAAATAATAAAAATATATATTTTAAAGTTGACGAGCAAATGAACAATGTTTTGACACATGCTTGTCTGAAGACCGAATAGTACTGTGTCTCTGTGGAATTTGAGAGTCGCTAGGGCAACGGGAAAGCCTACTATGCTCAGAGTAGACAGGGGAGGAGCAGAAGAGCCCAGAATAGAGCGGAGAAAAACGCAAGGAAATCAAGCTGAAGTGGCAGCTGTACAGATAACTCATTCGAAGGGCTTTGACATCTCAAACATGGCAGAAAGCTAACACAATAGAATGCCCCGTGACCTTACTAAATCAGCCACTTCGATAACTAGCAAGTTAAACTCAGGGTTCGCCCTAACGCAGAATTCTTTGTTTTTCACGCAGGAAAAAAATATAAAACTCAGAATTATCTAAACTGCTTCTTAGTGTTATTTCTGCAGCATTAAACAATGTAATATTCAGTTGCGCTTCTCCACTCTGAGAATTCACAAAGGCATTCTATCAAAAGACAGCTCTGACTGTAGCTACTTTTCTCTGGTACTTCTCTCTTTGTAGCCAGCCTACTTTTCTCTGGTACTTCTCTTTGTAGCCAGCCTACTTTTCTCTGGTACTTCTCTCTTTGTAGCCAGCCTACTTTTCTCTGGTACTTCTCTCTTTGTAGCCAGCCTACTTTTCTCTGGTACTTCTCTCTTTGTAGCCAGCCTACTTTTCTCTGGTACTTCTCTCTTTGTAGCCAGCCTACTTTTCTCTGGTACTTCTCTTTGTAGCCAGCCTACTTTTCTCTGGTACTTCTCTCTTTGTAGCCAGCCTACTTTTCTCTGGTACTTCTCTCTTTGTAGCCAGTCTAATTTTCTCTGGTACTTCTCTCTTTGTCATCAGCCTACTTTTCTCAGGTAAAATGCAAGATGAACTTTAAGCAAAACATTATGAAAGATAGCTGGTTACATTCATTCTATGATAAACAGAAATATGGTGGCCAAATACTTTTACATTCATTGTAAGCTCATTTACTTGTGTGGCTGCCAGCCAAATCGTGTTGCACTTCTGTTGTCGTCTGACAATTAAGCTATTTTCTGCCGAATGTGTTGCACTAATGTATTTTCTGTGAATGAAAACTATAGTTGCACGTCCCTGATCACTCTTGAAACAAAACAACACGGTTGACTTTCAATATAAAACGCAACCCCTGTCAATACACAGCTGGACTCACCTGCTCCTGCTTTTTCCCGTTGTGCTATTTACAAACTAACACGACTGGCTCAAAAATTCTGGGGAACTACAGTAAGCTTCATAATGTGACGGGTGAAATGAAGAACGCTATATTTCTCTAAACGTATTGCACAAGTCGCTTGCAGGTATTTACTTACAGTAGCTACAAACATTACAATTTATTGATGAACTTAAAAACAGTTTTGACATGATTGAAAAACCATCCCCTGGCTATTTACAAATACCCCGGCATACGGTATACCGCCCAAGTTTAGCCAAGTGTATGTTTAGTACCATATGACAGTTCACTGGGCGATAAGGATTATCAGTATACACAGACAACCCGGAGGGTAGAGTCATCCTGTCATGGAACGCATGTCCGTGGCTCATAAACAATGACACTGAAAAAATTATTGGTTGGAGAGATTCTTTATTGTATCTCAATATATAGCCAAGAATCCTGAAACAAAAGAGAATGTTGGTTAGATTTGCGCATTCCGTTTGCCAACAATACGGTGACGTAAGGCGCCAAAGTCGAGTGTTTGTGTACGCCAGTTATTAAAACAATGTAACTTGTTAACCATGTTTCTACCGTATATAAAGTCGCCCATTTAAACGTACATGCTCTAGCAATGTGAAATATATTATTACGGTAACGATAGACGTGTTGGTAGAGAATAATCATATAATTTAACCTACCTAAATTGTTTGTCTTGAAGCGCCGCGCTGTTTCTTGTTGAAGTGCCGGTGTGCATTACGCAAATTAGTCTACGAGTCAGAGGAACATTTTATTGGTTTATGGGAACAACTAAAGTGATGAATTATCCCAGGGGGAAATTACTTAATGAATGTGTATTGTGTGACTTAAATAAATAGTTATGGCACAAGTTAATTAAGTCTGGGCTTATGTAAAACTGTTGCTTTTATGGTGTTATATGTCCATAGGAAATTAAGCATTTATGGTAAAATGTGTTTCGGGGCTATAATGATGGAACGTTCCTAACTGAAGGGAGTTCCTGGAAGGAGTACTTTAGGTGGTCAGTTGGCCTTTGCCTGGGGGAGAGCAGGCTGGGCAGGTAACAGGTTGGCTAGAGTAGAGCCATACCTGAGTTTTGTAATAGGTAAAGAGTTGTTGCCGGAACAGTTTATACCTAGAATATCTTAGATTTATTCTTTGTCAACATCCTGTTTTTATTTTCTATACTAAGTTTATCGTCCTGCACCTGTTTAATATTGTAAATAAAAGCCTCCTAAGAGAGGTGAGCGCCAGAACATCCAGTCTCTCTGATCTGCCGCTTCTGTTTTTACACACCCCTTCCACTTCTCACTAATTCCCCACCAAGACTGGTCTCTCTTCCTTCTCACTCACTCTTCTAAGAGAGGTAGGCCAGGGTGTTGTCTCTGTTTTGATTGGCTGTGGGCCCAGGCGTGCGTTATCTCCTGTGGAACATGTTCTGGTCCTGCCCCTGATAGGGCCTGGCAACTGACCTGGCCTGGCTCCACCCACTCCTGATTACATCACTGCTGGAGTGTGATGTCTGTTTGCCTTCTCCCTCTGAGCAGACAGGTACTGTTTCTGGCTGCGCAGGAAGTTTCTCCCATTCCGACTCTTCGCTGTAGGGGGATACAACAGACTGAGTTTCAATAGGCCAGATAGTGTCTCTTCATTCTTCTAATGGGCTGTCTGTTGTTGACTATCGTAGTCTACGATATCACTGACTGTACAGCGCTAAGCAGCAGACAGACCTAGTGGCTGTAACCCTGGCTGTTAGTGGTAAACAGCCAGGTAGTTTTGTGGGGGAAGATGGTGCAGAGTGACTGACTGTGGATTTGGACTGGATGCTGGACTGAGTGAGTTAGCGTGAATACAGACATACATGGAGTTCCTAAGGAGCCTGGTCCCGGCCGCCATATCGTGGGACGGGGGGGCGTTGGAGTCTGGGGGAGGGTTGCCCCGGGAGACAGGCCCCCGTCTGCTGAGGATGAAGCGCTTGGGCCTGCTGGCCATGGGCCAGACCATCGAGGAGGACCAGGAGGGTCTGGTGAGTACCTCCACCACCAGGCCCGTCCGCTCCAACCGGACCAACCGCATCAAAGGTACTGACAGACTAGGAAGCTTTCTCTTACAATGAATGACTGACTCGCCTTATCAAGACCTACAGAGTTTTGCATTCATGTTTAACTCTGTCGTATGCACTTGAGGCGTTGTGCTGTTGAGCAGAGTCAACAGTCAATCAACTGGCTGAATCTTTAGTTTGATCTTGGCCTAGTACATGGTAAACCAATAACGTCATTAGCTGCAATAACTTTCTAATGTGATACCTATGAGACGCCATCACATGAAACACAGTAGGCTATAGGGTCATCGAGGGTTTGTGCTGTTATTGCCACATCAGTACCTCCAGGTAAAGTAAGGCTTTGTGTCTTGTGTGTGTGAGAGTTTAAAATTATTGTGGTAGTGAGTGAGCTGGGACATTGAGAATTCTGGGCTCTCAAGTGGCGCAACGGTCTAAGGCACTGCATCTCAGTGCAAGAGGCACTGTGTGAATCCAGACTGTATCACATCCGGCCGTGATTGGGAGTCCCATAGGGCGGCGCACAATTGGCCCAGCGTTGTCCGGGTTTGGCCGGAGTAGGCCGTCATTGTAAATAAGAACTTGTTCTTAACTGACTTGCCTAGTTAAAGGTTAAATAAATAAACATTTCACATGCAGCATGCTCATACTGCTATGACAGACGGAGAACTCTGTGAAAGGGCACAGTGAAAGTTAGCAGGACGGTGGAATATTCTATCACAAAGTCACTGAGCGGTGTTATATTGTATGCTGAAATGGAACTTGAGTTGCTGTTATTTTAATTTTTTTGGCTTAAATATATTTTTAATGCTCTATGATACGGTAGCTTCTGAGTTTAATGGCTTGGAAATTACCTCTAAAATGGTTTGATTTGTTTCTGAAAGACCATTTAAATACACTAAAAATAATTTACTATTCACTTCAAAATGGAGGACCCAAACGTATCTGTTTATAGTAAGCACTCAACAGGCCTCTCGTTTTGTGTGTGTGTGTGTTCACCAGCCTCTTTCCATCGTCCGCAGGGTGATGACTCGTCAGTCAATCAGCGTGGCTTTGTGCTCAGCCCTGCCTGTCAGAACACGCTCGATCTCTGTTTGCTCCTCCCTGAAACATGGCTGAATCAACAAATCAACCAATTCTCCCTATGAGAGATTTACAGCTAGTCCACACTGACAGCTTGCTACACCTAAATACAGTCCCACGCTGTTTTCCCTTCAGACACACCAGTTCTGACCCGAGGCTGAGAGAGAGAGCTTACATGTCTTCGAGACGACACAAAAAGCGTTTTACTGTAGCAGCCGGGTGAAGGTATGAGTGTTATTCTGAACTCCACGCTGTTACTACTGATATTCCTATTCTGGGGCAATGAGGCGCCTCTATTCAGGTTAGATTTGACAAAGTCGCTGAGTTGTACAGAAATGTATCCATGCCACGCACATGGTGGAAGTTGAGCGGGTAGCACTTTGCCCGGTTTGGAAGTTGACCCTCCCCTTCTCCGGGACTTTCCTGTGTGGAACATGTTTGTGGTCTCTAGATGAATTTCCCTCCCAAATTTTCTCTCTGAGAATGAAAAACCTGAATGAATCCAGGTTCTATTCAACCAGGACACTGCCTTCCGCTGTATTAGACAGGAACACACTACTCTGAAGTTGATGACGGTGGTAATGTGTCGTGTAATGGATGGGGTGCGTGATGATGATTACTGTGGTTTATGGCGTAGCCTAAAGAATCAAGGAACCATTTTGAATGTTTTTGAAGCGGCTCTTTCTGCAGTTTGCGACCTCCCTCACACACCCTTCCCATATGATTCAGTGTCACGTCCTAGGTCTCTCCTCTAGTCTGCCATGGCCTGCCCTTCCTGCATTGACTTTTGAGGTAGTGCTCTCTGTTATTGGTCATTGAAGCACACAATGACATCACCCCTGTGGTGGATGTGCTGCAACCTGATTCCAGGGAATTATTTGATACGTATTTGGTTAAAGGGTGCCCGGTGTGTTTTTGAACGTGACTAAACACAGGTGTTTTTGTGTGTATGTGGTGTACTTTATAATGTGGAGATGTGTGTGTGTGTGTGTTAGGGATGGGGTTATTGGCTTATTGGCTGACTCTTGATACACATGTTGTAGCCTAGTACCTCTTTCTCAACTGGTGTCTCTGACCTCCAGGATGGTGCTGGTACAGACATCTAGCGCCAGTTTTGTAATCGGGCTGCGTACAGGGAGCAGTCCTGCAAACCCAAAAGGCAGTAACAGTAAAATAGTATTACCGAGCCAGCCAGCACAGAGCTTGGTCTGCAACTCCAATGGGAAAACTCTCATAGCAGAGGGGACACATCATTTTATGAACACTCACTCTCAAATAACTGACCCATCACATGAGGAATAAAATTGCAGAGAGTGAGGGGCTACGTGTGTTTGTGAAGAGGCTTAATTCCAAATTGGCTGGCCGACAGCAGCTCTGTGCTTTTATCCGTAGGGAGGGACTCATTGTGCTGTGCTGTGCTGTGGTGACCTTAAAGTAACTCTCCCCTGACTCGGCTCTGTGTATTTGATAGTCAAATCTGGGGAAGCTGGGTCAAGTGAGGTGGAAGACAGGATATGGTGAAATGGCGTGAAGGAGGTTGGTGGTGGTTCTGGATGGAAAGTGAATGGTTATGGATGGGAGCTTCTAGTGCGCATTGTTAGACATGTTATTAACATGTTAAACAATTATTGAATATGCTCAACTAGTTGCTTAGGGATCAGAGTTTAAACAAAATCTATTAGAACCAACCTTGCCTCACCTTGACGTAGTGTTAGGGCGCTAAATGTAATGTTGATAGCATTGTGAGCCACTAGGAGGAGGACGGTCGACCTGTTCAGAATTTTTATATTTTTTTATTTTACCTTTATTTAACCAGGTAGGCCAGTTGAGAACACGTTCTCATTTACAACTGCGACCTGGCCAAGATGAAGCAAAGCAATGCGACACAAACAACAGAGTTACACATGGAATAAACAAACGTACAGTCAATAACACAATAGATCAAATCTATGTGCAGTGTGTGCAAATGTAGAAGAGTAAGGCAATAAATAGGCCATAGAGGCAAAATAATTACAATTTAGCATTAACACTGGAGTGATAGATGTGCAGATTATGTGCAAGTAGAGATACGGGGGTGCAAAAGAGCAAGAAGATGAATAACAATATGGGGATGAGGTAGTTGGGTGTGCTATTTACAGATTGGCTGTGTACAGTGATCGGAAAGCTGCTCTGACAGCTGATGCTTAAAGTTAGAGGGAGATATAAGTCTCCAGCTAAAGCAATTCGTTCCAGTCATTGGCAGCAGAGAACTGTAAGGAAAGGTGGCCAACGGAAGTGTTGGCTTTGGGGATGACCAGTGAAATATACCTGCTGGAGCGTGTGCTACGGGTGGGTGTTGCTATGGTGACCAGTGAGCTGAGATAAGGTGGGGCTTTACCTAGCAATGACTTCTATATGACCTGGAGCCAGTGGGTTTGGCGACGAATATATATATATATATATATATATATATATATATATATATATATATATATATATATATATATATATATATATATATATATATATATATGAATATATATATATATATATGAATATATGTATATATATATATATGAATATATATATATATATATTTATTCATATATATATATATATTTATTCATATATATATATATATTTATTCATATATATATATATATTTATTCATATATATATATATATTTATTCATATATATATATATATTTATTCATATATATATATATATTTATTCATATATATATATATATATATATATATATATATATATATATATATATATATATATATGAATAAATATATATATATTTATTTATATATATATATATATTTATTCATATATATATATAGATTTATTCATATATATATATAGATTTATTCATATATATATATATATATTCATTTATTCATATATATATATATATATATATAGATTTATTCATATATATATATATATATATATATATATATATATATGAATAAATCTATATATATATATATATATATATATATATATATATATATATATATATATATATATATATAGATTTATTCATATATATATATATATATAGATTTATTCATATATATTTATTCATATATATATATATATATATATTCATATATATTTATTCATATATATATATATATATATATTCATATATATATATATATATATATCATATATATATATTCATATATATATATATATATATTCATATATATATATTCATATATATATATTCATATATATATATTCATATATATATATATGAGCGCGAGGTCCAGCCAACGAGCGCATACAGGTCGCAGTGGTGGGTAGTATATGGGGCTTTGAGGACAAAACAGATGGCACTGTGATAGACCACATCCAATTTTCTGAGTAGAGTGTTGGAGGCTATTTTGTAAATGACATCGCCAAAGTCAAGGATCGCTAGGATAGTCAGTTTTACGAGGGAATGTTTGGCAGCAGGATTGAAGGATTCTTTGTTGCGAAATAGGAAGCCGATTCTAGATTTAATTTTGGATTGGAGATGCTTAATGTGAGTCTGGAAGGAGAGTTTATAGTCTAACCAGACACCTAGGTATTTGTAGTTGTCCACATTCTAAGTCAGAACCGTCCAGAGTAGTGATGCTAGTCGGGCGGGCAGGTGCGGGCAGTGATCGGTTGAAGAGCATGCATTTAGTTTCACTAGCATCTAAAAGCAGTTGGAGGCCATGTGAGTGTTGTTTGGCATTGAAGCTCGTTTGGAGGTTTGTTAAAACCTCTCTGGGATATGTGGGACGCTAGCTAGTGAAAATGCAGAGTTCAAATAAATTACTATAAAAATCAAACTTTCATGAAATCTCACATGCAAGATACCAAATTAAAGCTACACTTGTTGTGAATCCAGCCAACATGTCAGATTTCAAAAAGGCTTTTCAGCGAAAGCAAACAATGCTATTATCTGAGGATACCCAGTAAACAAAGACAGAAAAGCATATTTCAACCCTGCAGGCGTGACACAAAACGCAGAAAGAAAGATATAATTCATGCCTTACCTTTGACGAGCATCTTTTGTTGGCACTCCAATATGTCCCATAAACATCACAAATGGTAT